>NW_020439003.1:1315914-1347629 GCF_000699045.2 Agrilus planipennis | reverse complement strand
TGTAAATGGTTATTTTGAGGAGCTTGACGAATCAGTCTATAGAGATGGCATTAATAGACTGGAACACCGCTATGAGAAATGTATCAGCCTTGGAGGAGATTATGTTGAGAAATAAAAAAAAAAAATTTTTAAAAACCTTGTTTTTCTTGGTCAGGCCGGAAACTTATCAATCCACCCTCGTAGATGAATCTTTTATGCGTTTTCTTTCTTATATTATATAATATTTGAACGCCTAATTCTGACAAAAAGGGATTGAAGTGCTATCCAGAGAAAACCATTTTATTACTATCGATAACTCGATAACTGTCATTGTCAAATGAACCGGTGGAAATGAAGGTGCCATGAGTTATTATGCAGTTCCTAGAAAATACGCCAATAGGACAAGTGTTCAGCTAACATTTCCCGCTAGCTTTATTACGAGGCGCTGCCTGGTCGCATTGTTTTTACGTCGTATCGCTATAATTATTACTACCATTTCTGCCGTCTTTAGCGAGTTTCTCCTGCCATCATGAATGGGTTGTAGAAACATGATTTACTTACGTCCGAAACGTTGAAAGACTTTCCTATTTATTGAGTGATTATTCCTTATACATTATTCAATTTTTATCTTTCAAGAATAGTTTATTAAATAACATAGGCAGACAAATATAAATAAGTAGGCGAAAGCTTTATGAATAGGTATCTAGTTTGTGACAAATGACAAAATATTAGTGATAATATATATTCTGAGAAATATAAACCACAAAATATAGGATCGTCATAGTATGTACAATTTTATATTACAACTGAATGTGAATTTATTTCTCCATACAATGTTTTATGATAGAACTTAATAGAAGCCTTCTGGCAAACTAGAATATCTCATAATAGTTTACGAAATGATGATGTTCTAATGTGAAACTTATTACTACCACGTTAGTTTTCAGTTGATTATATTGTACTTCCGAGGATCTAACGTTCGTTATTGTAAAGTTTGCTCACAAAGCATTGATCGAACGGGTGCATAATATTCACGCCTTGCCAGTCCAGTTGAATGTTGTACTTTGAACAGAAATGTTTACCTATAATCTCTTCGTTGTATGCAAAGCTTAACCACAACACATTTTGATTTTCTCCTTTGTCTGTTGCTGATTTCAATAAGATACTAACCAGCTAAGTTTAATGCACTCTAAGATATTCTGTCATCTATAATATTCCTTCTAATCCCATATTCGTTGTTCCTACCTGATTTTACCAAAGTAAAATTGTTGATGCTTCTGTATTCCATAAATAAAATAGAATGTCTGAAACACTTTTCTACAGTCTTCCCTTAATTTTTAATTAATTTGTGGAATTCATAGCTACAAGCAAAAAACTATTTTCAATTTGTTTGGCCTCAGTTTTTAAAATTAGTAGACACAATACATTAAAAATATGAATGGCTAGTTAGGGACATATTAGACGCAGAAACAGGAAAACAGAGGTAGTCCTTGATTGACTTATCTTTGGGCTGAAAACTTTATGATAATGATGGTTTTATTTTTTCTTTTCGAAAAACATACCTTTTCCTAATCAGTTAGTTAAAATATTAAATTTGATGAGGAGGATTATATTTTCTGAAAATTCCTTATATTGAATAAACAGGAATTCTAGTAGGTTACAAATAATATCGCAAATCATAAGCCTTTGTGGCACACCGTAATGTACGTGTAGGCACTTTTTCTGTGCATTATTCAGAAGATACTGCAACCAACAGCTCTGGAAGGTAATGGTGACATCAAAAGAATTTTATGTTCAAAATTAAGAGCCACATTACTGGATATGCAATATATCAATGGGGAAGAGCTCTTGAGATCTTCCACCTTCTTGCTTCTGCTTAACGCTAAATATCGTCACCAAAAAACTAAAAACTTTTGGGTGTTTCATTCCCACTAGCAAGTAATGCTGGTGGGCGGGCAGTCCCTCCGGACTACGCCGGAAGGTAGGGCGGAAGGCCCTGTTCAGCCTGCTTTCAGGAATCGCGGGAATGGGTGGGTGGTGGTTCGGGTGAGAAAGATGAGACGGACGAAATGAAGACAGAAGAGAGTGAAAGATTATCTGTGGAATATTACTGCCTCAGCATTTGCCTAGGTGATCCAAGGAAACCACAGAAAAACTTGGACCAAGGCAGACGGACCCGGAATCGAAGCGGCGTCCTCCCGAATGCTAAGCAATGGTCTAAACCTCAAGGCCATGCCGCTCGGTCGCCACCCTGTTTGTAACACCAAAACTAAAAGAAAAACTGATTAAAGAATGTTGTAATGTATTGCATGACTAACGTAAAGTGGTCTATTACACTTTGCGTTAAATAAATTAAAAGAATACAGTCAGAGGAGTTTCAAATGCAGCATGTGCTAGGATTCGGAAGAGTAAGATGGCGGTTCTGGAGAGATTATATAGATAGAGTAGAAGAGAACAGATGAGTAAAATAGGACAAAGATAAAAACCCAACACAAAAAATCCTCCTGGCAGACCACACAAAGTGGTATGAGAGCTGATGGACTTCAGTAGCGCAGCCTGAAACCTTAAAAATGAGTTAGAAATAAGGGTATGTCTTACGAAAAAGAAAGAGAATGAGCAGGAGGAGAAAGAGCAGAATAATTAAAAGAAGGAGGAGGATAAGGGGGAGAACGAGGAGAAGGAGAAGAAGGAGAAGAAGGAGAAGAAGGAGAAGAAGGAGGAGAAGGAAGAGAAGGAGGAGAATGAGGGGAAGGAGGAGAAGGAGGAGAAGAAGGAGAAGAAGGAGAAGGAGGAGAAGGAGGAGAAGGAAGAGAAGGAAGAGAAGGAAGAGAAGGAAGAGAAGGAAGAGAAGGAAGAGAAGGAAGAGAAGGAAGAGAAGGAAGAGAAGGAAGAGAAGGAATGAACCATTTATAGGAATAAAGACGTCAGTAAACGTTGGCTAAACATTTGATGATTTCCAATATTTTAATGTAGTTGGATCCGATTCCCGATCTCCGCCGTTTAATTTGTATCTGAATTTCTGCGTAGCATCGGACTTGCAAAAGTTAATATAACCTTTAATTAACGAATCCAGTTACTAAAATTAAAATTTCATCAAAAATATGTATTTATTCTATCGTTAATACAGATTAAGCGATTTTTCAATAGTAATGCTAACATTTCGATAAAAAGACACTTGAACTTACAACAAATTGATGATAAGTAATTGTGTTTATCTTTCGGTTAATTACATTGTACTTTTGTTTTGTGCCTGGGTTGTTTAAATTTCGACAGCTTGAATTTAATTCCCTATAAAGGAATTCTCAAGATGTCACTGATATCCGTTGTGCATCCATAGACATAGATTGGAGATTATCCTGGAAAATCCAGCTTGTCCTTATTTTTACGCTCACTAATTATAGGCATATTAAATGCATTATTTTATTCTGTCGTTGTTTATATGACTTAGCGTTGCAGATACCTACATGTATTACGATTCCGGTTGAACTTACCGTGACGATATTGTGTAATATTGACCTATTCATTTGGTCACGGTCTAGCATTGCTATGCTGCTCTTCAATAAAATATTTGCAATGTGAATGTTTATACACAAAGCCCATAAATTAAATCGGAGCGTATCCGATTGGACATTGAAAAATTAGACAGGTCTTCGGAAATAGAAGACAACTTGGACTTACGACAGTAATGCGAATTATTACGCAAACATAATCAGATGGGTGAAATACTATCTACCGGAACAGGTAATTTTAATTTGATTAATGACAGATTTACGAAAGTAGACTGAGTTCTTTAAGCTGCTGTATAAAACTCATGATTAAAACGCTTTAAAGAACCGATAAAAAACAGGCGAAGCGCTCACTCATAACGTAAATAGGTGATAATATTTTGTATATCTTAATTCGAGCTATTTTTTATTTAATACTTAAATCATTAGTAACTTTACCAAAAAAATGGTCAATACAAAGCATAAATAACAAAAATTGAAACTAAAGAGAATACTGAAACTTTATTGTAAGTATTAGCTAAAACAACGAACAAAAAATTATTTTTAGAAGGTTAAGTCGGGAAATGTGGTAACATTTTATGTATTTTTGACTGAATAAATTAATGCTTCTATCCATTCCACTCACACTATGCGGTATTGATGGATCACGCAAAAATTTTAAAATAATGTTTGGAAACTACATATCATCTAGGTATAATGCATAGAAAAAGACTTATTTACATATTCATTTTGTAAAAGTCATTTCAACCGTTTTTTTTAAGTAGTACCTATATGTCCACTTTTGGAAGCAATGAGTTAATGGTAACTTTAGTAAAATATATAATATGAAAATTATAAAATGGTAAAAAATATGCTGGATGAGGACTGAAGTTAAAGTTTTCACAAAACTGATGCAGAAGAGAATTCTACATTTAAAGGAATGCTTTATTTGGAGAACAAGGAAGACCCAAACATCACAGCAATAGTCTTGTTCCCACTGCATAATGCATAAAGAGTCTGTTAAAAATATCACTCCAATTGTTTAACCTTTTGTAATTGAATTCAAATGCAAACTCTTAAATATTTCGATGAATGAACATATGGAGTTATAAGTGTTAAAATTTTCTTTTGTGTTTGAAGAAACATTTATCCTTCACAGTTTTTGTATCCTTACAATGTGCATTCAAAGCTATACTTATCTTTTTTGAAAAAATGCATTAAGAATTGAAGATGCCCATCTATCCAAAATGTTGGAGAATCACTAAACTGTATTACATTGTAGTAATTAATAGCGATAACAAGCAGAATTATCTACCGCAAGGTGCACTAAATATTTGTTATATTAGTTGTTAAAACAATTCAGATTTAATTAAACACTTGAACTTGAAAAGTCGCAAACCTTTCAACGTATTTGCGGATAAAAATTGTCGACCAAGCATGCCCCAGAACTAAAGACAGAAATGGTTTTTGGAGTTTCTTGACGGATTCTTCTAAATTGGAATGTGATAACTGAATTTTGAAAGATGCTTGGGGAAGCATCCACAAATTTGAAAACTGTCGGAGCTTTTCCTTTCATTTAATGGTAATTCAGTCGTAGAGTTTTTCCTCATCTTAATTTTCATCATAAGTTAATAAACATGATTCATCAAGAGTTAATAGATTTTCTTCGTTTTTTTTATAAATAAGTGTGCTATACACTGTAAAAATTGCTGAGAAACTTTGTATGAAGCTTTAAAGCAGACTATTACGGTTTCAATAGATTGCTGTAGTCCTCAATACACTGGATCATGGTGGTAGGCCTAATCAACCAAAATTATTTGAGGAAAATAAAAAATGTAATTTTTAAAAATTCTTGTAGCAGCTGATATTAGAATGCCCAATTATTTTTAAATTTGGTCATGTTGAAATATGTTTTGCAAGATTTCATTTCTGTGAGCTAGATGTTCTAAATAAAGACTGAAGTATCTCATACGTGATATATCTCTGGACTCGTAAAAATGTTATGAAATTCTTTTACTCCTTTAATTGTATCAAATTGTTGCAGGTTCAAATCAAGAAAAGATTGCTTCGCAGGATGACTTACTGGCAGGAGTGAGGAGTAGAGGATTGCGCTCAGGATAGAAGGTAATTTGCCATAAACTATAAAGACCGAGCTTTATTATTTTGGAAGGAAATAATAGAAACTTTTTGATGTTAGATATTATTACATTCATATGAGCTTTGATATATACTAACATTAATAAACTTCAATCTCCTATTCTCTATTTTGTTACACTTCGGCGCTGATTTTAAAAGTATTTTGTAAGTTATACGTTTGAATATTGACTTATTAACTGACAACTGATTTCATGAATTCACAAACAAATAAATTATGTTGCTAATATACTGTCGTTTGACCAAAGATTGGTTGGACAAATGCATTTCCTCTTCCTAAGCTGAGGTATTCTTTGCCTATCTTCACATTTTTGAAAATTAGACATCTTTAACTAGATATTTCCGAATATTAATCTCATATAGGTCTTCCTTTGGTCTCCTTTACTCCTGTTTCTGCTCCTAGTATGTCTCTGACATGCCTTAAACGGTTCTCAAAATTACATTAAACTTAGTTAACCATTATAGCAAACACGAAATGTAAAGGACAAAAGGTATCATAAGGAATTTCTAGAGGAGAATCTTTGGCGGCGTGAACAATAAAAAGCTCAAACTCCAACGTTAAAACACGACACTGAACGTCCGAAGTACTTTTTGGTAGCAAAGTTTTGGTCCCTAAAATAAGAAGTTAATTTTTTACCGATAAGTACTTCGAACGTTCAGTGTCGTGTTTCAGCGTTGATATTTGAGCTTTTTTGTGTTCATAGGACAATTGTTTTATTATCAGATCCATTAGACAAGAAACTGTGCGTATTCTAGTGAATTAATTTATAATAATTTACTACAGGACTTTTTAATAACCCATCAAACAAATGGTATGCATTTCAATTTCTAGAGAATTTGGACTTCATCTCTCAATTTTCTATTAACAATTCTACAAAGTTTTCAGAAGATTTTAGCTATATAAAAACTATTCCAGAAACCAGTTACCTGATCAGTTATTGAACTGAAAATAGAATATAAAAAAAGTTTTCCCCCATTTAGTTTCAAGTACAAAACTTCGTATTAGCTCAGAGTATTGTACTTCATGATACTTCTTATGGGAAAATATTATTAACGTATGTAGCAACCCTGTCCATCTGCCTTCAAACTTGTATTCCATTATTAAAATAGATCAAAAGAAGCTAAAAGAGAATATAGTGCTCAATTGTATAGAAGAAACATTTATGTTTATTTTCCACGGTTTATTTCTATAGTAAAGTACAATTAAAAAAAATAGCATAAATAAATAAACAATAAATTAGTTTAATAATAAATAGTGGATACTTAGGTTGTATGTTACTTATTGCTTTACTATTAGTAGGTACCTAGAAGACTAGCAGGACAAATTTTTTTTATCAACGAGTTTCGTTATCAATATCATGGTTAATCAAACTTTGATCTTCTAAGTCTGTTTGGTTATTGCCAAATTCATTAATTTCCGAGTCTGTGGTTAAGGATGTTGACATGGTAGAAGAAGTTAATGTGACATTAGATATAGGGGTTGATTTAGTTGTTGACAAAGTAGTTGTAGGATACATCATAGATGGGTTCATGATGATCTCGCAATTTCTGCCCCTTGTTCCTTCTCTACACAAGCATTTGTAGCTTCCATCTTCTTTGGTTAACGAAATACATTTGGCGTCGTTTTGACATATGCTCGGGTTCTTGTCACAAAAGTCTAAAGCTGAAATTAGACAAAGCTTAATATCTAGACAAAGTATCTATGAGTTACCGTTCTTCTTTTATTTCTTTTTGCAAAATGAAAGTAACATTTTGGTATGCTTATTTTAGTCTTTATAGAAACGTACTATTTACTGAAAAGGTGTTCTTCAAATTTGTTCACTTGGACGGAATCAAACTGAATATGCATCAGGAAATATGAAGAATTATAAAAGAAATGTTTATTCAGTTTCAAAAGGTATTTTGCATTTCTTAAAGAATAAGGTTTTTAAAAAAATTATTTTCGTAACTCCCTAAATGTTGTTTGTTATCGTATTTGCTAACAGTTTTTTTTTTTTTTTTGAAAAACGTGACAATTCTCTGATTTCTTTTACTTTAAGAAGTTTGAAATTAAGAAAAGAAAATTAATTAGTTATTTTTTTCTTATATAAGATAATGATCTTTCTTAATACAAGCAATGAACCCCAAAGACTATATTATTATTATTTTATTTCGTTGTTTCATTTTATTTAGTGAAATCTCATAAACTATTGGGACATTTCACACAATGAGATTTAGAATTTTAAATGTAATAAGTAAACAAAATTTTTGAGACCTACGTTTTTATAAATCGATATTCCCTTTTTAATTTGAAATGAATTGAATCAATACTTACGTTCGTCGCACAGTAGCCCTCCCCATCCAAGTCTACAGTTGCATTCCCACGGTCTGTTGCAGTCCCCATTGACACAACCGGGGTACGGGTAGCATTTGTTGCAATTTTTACCCCACCATCCCACCTTGCATCTGAACACAAATACAAGATAATTTAGCATCAGAACTAATTGTGCTAAAAATTAACGAAATAAGAAACCTATATTTTCAGTTCTCCTTCAGAAGGCAAATTGATGGTTAATTATTCTTTCACTTTTGCCCTTGCTCCAGTATTTTCAGTTAGTTTGAGTCGTTAAAAAACGATAATAACCATAGGTGTGCTAGATAACTTTACTCGAATTGTTGTAATCAAGAACTGAAATTGCCGGTGATATTTTGAAAAAATAATACAATAATATTAGAAAAAAACTGTCTTAAATTTTATCTTCTAACAAGTTTTGTTTGCAGGCAATATTGTTTACATTCGTCAAAATTTTCACTAATTACGTTATTATTTATGAATAAAAAAATCAATACACAATCGATATTCGAATTTATCGATAAAATTCTTTTGACTGTTAGACTATCATCAAAATAATACCTAAATGTTCAATCTAAATATTTTGAGCAAATTATTCTTTTTACGTTTTTATGCTACTATAATATGTAAATGATATTAGAAAATCAGATTAAATCTTCTCATCTGGGCTGATTGCTTAAAAAAAATAAGATTTCTTAAATGTAGTGTTTACAGATTTACTTGTTTATATCAGTTTAATTTTGATTTAAAATTACAGTTAGCATTTGATTGTTAATTGAGACTGACTTATTATAATAAAGGTTTATGAAAATGGGAAAATAGGGTTTTTCAACAAATTCTTGAGAAAATGAAACTATCATCAGGTTATTTAAGTTCTGAAAAATTTTGTTTATTTTACGATCAATACCTAATTTAAGAATAATTA
The DNA here is from genome assembly GCF_000699045.2 of Agrilus planipennis. Taxonomy (NCBI): domain Eukaryota; kingdom Metazoa; phylum Arthropoda; class Insecta; order Coleoptera; family Buprestidae; genus Agrilus; species Agrilus planipennis. The sequence continues at coordinate 1,338,754 of NW_020439003.1, read as the reverse complement.
GAGTTGAATCAAAAGTATTTTTTTAATACTTTTGTGCAATCCAATTTTATGGCAGATGATATCTATAAAATTTTATTCAAGTACATACATTGCTATCAACTTTTTACTTATATACGATTAGCTCTTTAATTGTATGTTATTTAAAATCCATATACGGCTTTGTAATTCAGTTAACATTTAAAATAACTGTCTATCATTATGTAGTACTTGTTACGCTCTACTGAAAGTAATTTACTCATTTTTTTTTATGCATGTGCAGTACCAGTGCCACCCATTTTAAGATACATAAGACACATACAAAAGTATATAGTTTTGTGCTTTCTAATAATGTAAATCGTGGTCCAATAGCATTTTTTTCGTTGTAAGCGCAAACTTTTGTGATGTCTGTTACTTACTCCATTTCCTTATCCATGTGAACGAAGAGTGCTTTTTGAACACGCCTTTCACGCTGGGAAATTGTTTGTTGGATAATTGTTTCACCTGGTATAGTATACCAAAGACCCGTAATTATAATAATCGAGAATCCGTGAATTTAGTGATATTCTTCACGACTCATTAATCTTTGCAAACGATTAATTTGTACTTCGATGCCATTAATTACAATCATATCTTGCAATAATGAAGAAGACAGAAAAGAAAATTTTTAGATTTTCATACCCAAAAGCTTCACTTCTTAATACTCTGGTATTATCTCTTACGCAATGATATGTACCTACAAACTATAACTGCACAATGACTAAGTTAATGTAACTAATTCCGTTTTTCTTTTTCATGTAAACTTCAAAAGCTTTCATACGTTTTGCATTTTAATAAAATAATATTAATAACTAAAGTTAAATGTCATACTAATTTTGCTTGAAAAATATTTTAATCTTCGTTTTTTTTTTAATATCTAAACAAGAAAGTTTTCTATTTCTAGATGGCTAGTTGCTGATCAAGGATATTAACTTTTTTTATATCCCTTTCTGCGTTTGATTTTAATATGCATTATGTTTTAGAAAGGTTAAATGATTTTTTTGTAACTCAAAATTTATATAAAGTTGACTGCATCTGTATAATATGCACAGTGTAGTTCTGCATCGTACGGCATTTCTAATACAATAAATAATTGACAGTCTCTTTCATTTTAGTATGGAAATTATGACAAATACGAAATATAGGGATTTAGAAATTGATTTTTAATGCAAATATTGCTGAAGCCGAATGATGTTGAAACCAATGCGTCTAGTTATGAGTTTGGCGATATGTATCGGTGTAAGAATATAATGGTCTAATTTGCATAAATTTGCTCCTGGCGTAAACCAATAAAAGAAATGTGTACTTGTGTTACTTTTAACACATCTAAATTTATAACAGACATGCTGAATATCATGTAAAATGATCATTTATAATAGGGCAACACTGACAGTAAATTATAACGTTCATCTATAAAACATTACAAAACCATATCATGATATTAAAGACACAAATTGCAAAAGAATTAATTAATAGAACGCAACGAATAATCTTTACATATTTATTTCAATTATATAATGATTCCTCCATATATTCAATAAGAGTAAGACAATATTTGACACTTTGTTTACATGACACAACAATGACTTTTGTTCTCAAATTTTTTTATAAAAAAGCAAACGTGCACTTCTTATCGTATCAATTACATTTACATTTAGTGCTTGTAATTGGAAATAAAACTACAACAATTCAATTCTACATATAGATGCCTGGATGTAGTATATTACATGATTTATGTACTAGTTTCTTGATTAACTGAGCAAAATAATTTGTCTAAAAATTAACACGTTATGCTAGACAATTTCATTAGTTTTATTGCTTACAATTAGTTATTTAACGATAGCATTCGATACGCTGATCGTAAGAAATGCCTAACTATTAAAATGTCTAATTAAAGGATGGAATTTTATTAACGCGCTTTCTTTCGATGTACAGGTTGTTGTCGTATGATCTATAACTTTAATTAAAAATCACCAATGTTTTCACGTGTTGGACGTGTTCCTTATTAACGATTATCGGTTGATTAACGCTCCCGTCTTAGCAGTATTGTTCCTATTTGTTTATTAAATCCTTTATTCAGAAAATAAAAACGCGCTGTGTAATAGTATAACTTGATTAATGACTGATTGTAAGTAGAACTTGAACCTTGATTCCTCATTAACTACTTATTTTAAAATTATGGGAAACATCTTAATATTTTTATTACAGTGTTTAATATATCTAAATTGTCATAAACAACCTGAAAAAGGAAGAGCATGACAGTTAATTTTTACTAAATGTGCTGTGTAACACACATAATTTACAAATGAATGACATTTTGGGTTCCTTTGGAGGTATTTTCCGCATTAATATCTTTGTATTGACATTTCAATATGACCATTCAGCTTGGACTTGAATAAAATATATGGCAAACTATGTAGTAGGTGAAAGTTTCAGTTCTTAAAAAAATATAAATTTACTACCCGAGGAATATCTATTCTATGTATTTTATATAGATTTATTTCGCAACTTTCATAAACAGTCATCATAACAGATTTTCAGCACTTCTTAGTCATTATCTATATACGTACTTATAAAACAGATAAAGATTCAACTATCGGATTGTTAGATCAATGTATGATATAGATAGGTAAATACCTAATAATTATTAAAAACTGCAACTAAAACAATTATTTTAATACAATTTAGTTTTTTGTCGTCTTTGAAGATCCCTTTGTGTCATTTGTATTAATTGAAAGATGAGATAAAGGGACTTTATTTTATTAAAAAAGCCTCATAATGATAGTCAGGTAAGTGAAGTAATTATTGAAGTAAGATGATAAAGATTTTAACCTTAATAAAACGTGATTTTTTTTTCTAGAACCTATTTAGGTATTCTGATTAATGTTAGTCCGAAATACTGAAAACCACAGCATATATTATGGGAATATTTCAACATAAATATACAATTAACGTTAATAATCGCTAATTCTGTTTCTCTACAAACACAACGTTAACTATTTATTAACCATTACTTACTTTTTCCATACTTTTGGAAATGAATTATTATGAATTATTATGAGTAGAATAAACAAAACAATTCAGTTTTAGAAGCGAAAGCAAATACAAAGTCTTTTCCAGTATTTTTTTAAGCTCTCTTAAAATTCTTTAGTACCTTTATAATAAATAGAGGCATTAACGTTGACGTCGAGTGAAAAAAAAATAAATGGTGACTTTAAAAATACCGTTGGTCAAATTTTTCACTTTGCGATTGTATAATTCTCTAGAAATCAGTTTGACAGTTTTTAAATTAATAAAAGAACCAACTGAATAATTCCCATAACATCGCAAATTTCTCCATACCTTTAATAGAGTGTGATTTATAGTAACGGGTGTGTTGCTTTTTTCTGAAGAGCATGAGCATTTAATAGTGTACGACGTCCGATAGGAGAAGGTTACGATTTTATCTAATAAACATTTCGAAAGCTTCTTGCATTCATTAGTTTCTACATGAAACTTGAACAGTCCACTTTAAATGCCGCTAAAATAATATTACGGAAAACAAGATTTTCATTACTTATCAATGTTAATAACTTCCGAAACAAATGGAACTAATTACCATCTCATTAAGATAAATATAAATCGATTGATTTGTTGAAGTGGAGGTGATATTTTGCATACATATAATTAAGGCGAAAAGTGCATCGTTGTTTTTCACACAAGTAATACTTTCTTGTAAAAGCTATTAATATATAAGTTTCTTTTTCTTATCATGAACAAGACTAACTAGTTGCGAACGTAGAATTCGTCTTATTTTTGAAGTTATGAAGCCATGCTATTCACATATCTATTATTTTTGAAACCGTATTTTAATAATATTTATTGTAAAAACACTTTATGAGTTTTATTATAATCAGAGCGTCAGTTTGTTTTTCTTTGTGAACCAAGTAAAAAAAAAACATTATTCCTTTTAATATCTACCAATTATAGGAAATGTTTTCTTCAATTTTCGTATACACATGCACGTAGGACTAAATGTTCAGACTGGGCGTTAATAAAGAAATAATTTTTCCGAAATATTTCTACTGATGTATGGCCAATTTCCTTTGGTATTTAATAACGATAAGTAAACTTTATAAGGTAATATTTTCATGAAAATTGAAAAAAAGGAAACAACCTCGACGATAAATAATTTTAATTACTACCCAATGGTTCTGAATAGAATTAATTCGTTTGGTGTAAATGTGTCTGTGTATCCTAGAGACGCATCCGCCCAGTGAAAGTAAATTAGAGTAACCCTCACCATTTTAAATCGTATAAAAAGACACCTAGAGTAGACTGAGGCATCATTCCACACACGCTACTCTTCGAGATCAGACATGAAACCTTTTGTGGTAAGTTCTTAGGAAAACTCGATAAGATGTAAGAATGACAAATTACAATTAATTTATTTATTAGGTTGCCGCGCTGCTTTTAGCAGTTGTTGGTTCAGGTTGGTGTGAAAATAAGGGTAAGAAAACCGAAAAGAGGGGAATTTCGGAAGCCTCCTACTCAATTGGAGGAGGATATGGAGGAGGACATGGAGGACTGGGAGGAGGAATTGGAGGAGGATATGGAGGAGGACATGGAGGACTAGGAGGAGGAATTGGAGGCGGATACGGTGGTGGATACTCAGCCGGAATCGGTGGAGGAATTGGATACAGTAGCGGCGGCTATGGAGGCGACGGAGGTTTTGGAGGAGGATTAGGAGGAGGATTAGGGGGAGGATTAGGGGGAGGATTAGGTGGAGGAATTGGAGCAGGTGGAGTCGGCGGTGGTAGAGCAGTATCCGACGCTGGTACCTCTGTGTCGACTGTAAACCAAGCTGTTCCAGTTGCAGTTGCACAACCTTATCCAGTTACTGTAAATCGCCCAGTACCTTATCCAGTCCCCCAACCTTATCCCGTTGATGTGCCAAGAGCTGTACAAGTACGAGTTCCAGTACCTCAGCCTGTCGCCGTTCCACGAGCTGTTCCCGTTACGGTCAATAGACCAGTTCCAGTCCCAGTGCCACAACCGGTGCCAGTCCCAGTTGCACAACCAGTGCCCGTTTCCGTTCCCCAACCTTACGCCGTTCACATTGCACAACCTGTTCCAGTTAGGGTGCCACAAACCGTTGTCGTTCCTGTAGCTCAACCAGTTGTGGTATCTGGTGGAGGTGGTGGTTTCGGTGGAGGAGTCGGTGGAGGTCTTGGAGGAGGCGTTGGAATTGCATATAGTGGAGGAATTGGAGGTGGTTACGGCGGAGGATTTGGAGGTGGCTACAGCGGAGGATTGGGAGGTGGCTACAGCGGAGGATTGGGAGGTGGCTACAGCGGAGGTCACGGAGGTGGTTATAGCGGAGGATTCGGTGGAGGCTACTCTGGAGGCCACGGTAGCGGAATTGGTTTCGGAAAATCATACGGAGGTGGTTCAAGTTACAGCAGTATCTCGTTGGGAAGTTATAAGTCTAAATATTAAGTCACTAGTATGTACGAAATACTTGTTTCATTTTGCACCACTTGTGATATGTTTTACAATTTTTTTTATAGTCATCATGTAAATAAACATTTTTTTTTATAAATGGTGGTCTACTTTAATTCTATTCTCAGTTTTTCCTCTGTTTAATACTCGATGTGAAATCAAATGCAAGAAGGATTATAGTAAAAAAAACAACCGCCAACGTTTCGCCTTGTTGTCGAGGTTTGTCAAAGACAGTTTTTATAATGTCAATTTGCTTTACGACTTTATTATTAACGTTAAAGAACTAGCCTGACGAGACGTTGACGGTTGTTTCTTGAAAAATAAACCCCTTCTTAACTTTGATTTCACACCGAGTATTCTTCTTTCATACATACTAACTACTTTTCATAAAGATTGGTTCATATACGGTAAATATTAGTAAACTTTATGTTTATTTAAAGTAAAAGATTAATATAAAAGAAAAGTAATTTCTGTTGCACCTACATATGTATTTGTATTTGGATATGCAATACCTATACGATATTACCACAACAATTGTAATACGATTGTCAAGAGGTCAAGACGAATACAAGAAGATGCATATTTGCATTGTTATACTTCGCATATGTTATAGACAAATATTTGTTCTGCACGAAGAAGCAAACGATTTCTTTTATGTATCCTTCAAACTAAAACAATGTGACTCTTGTTTATTGTTCTTCATAGAGTCTCTAAGAAATTAGTAAAAGAATTGAACCTTTGTAATGCTACATATTTTAGTAAAATCTCCTGTGGAACTAATTGACAGAGTTTCCGTTCTCTTGTTTAATTATAACTACTGTTAATTATATCTACAAGTTTATAACCCCATTGAAAAATTTAATTGTCTAAAATTTTAAATACTGTAACTTCATAATAAGGAAGAAAAGAGAACACTAAACAAGTAACAAAAATATTTATTGTGCCACTATTCACCGTACCTACTGTGGTTTCCTCAAATGGAAGAAGTAATGTACTTACAACTTAATAACAGATTCAAAATTAATAATGGTCTACGCCTGTTTGATCATTGCTATATATGTAAATCTAATAACATATTTAATTTCTTAATTTTGAGATTTTCGAATTTTGTGTAAGTCAAATTAGAGTTTTTATTTTCAAAGCTGTTTCTTTGATCTTTAATTCTTTCTTTGAAGCATCTGCTAGTTTGGCTTTGTCACATAATTCATTATCTGTTGTTAAATATCTAAACTATTGTTCGGCTGATCCCGTGACCCCTCTCCTGGATTTTAAATTAGTATTAAATGAATCTGTTATTAACTGTAATTACAATAGAAATAGCTTGTAACTTATTGTTTTGTGGTTTATAATTAAAACTGTATATAGAAATCTAAAGTCACAGATGAAGATTTTTAAAGAAATCAGTGATGTATTGTTTGACATTTGAAAACTGAAAATTACTATTAATAGAAAAGGCAGTTTCCGTTTAAGAAAAAATTTAAAGTAGAATTCTTTTGATCTGCATTTGGGAAAGCGTGTCATAAAATGATAATGTTGGTAGGTATATGGTTTTATGATACTGAACTGATTGAACTTTAAGGAAAGTTGTTCGGTGAGACGAATACAGAAATTGTTGAACCGGAAAACGCGTAACGTATGTACGTGCGAGAGCATGACATAGAACACACCTAAAATGAGGGATTCCTTTCGCTTATAAAATCTAATGGACGATATTTAAAGGACAATGCGAACATAAAAGGAAGTGAAATCAAATTAAATCTTCTATATTTTGCGATTTTTACAAATGACCAATAGCTGTGCACTTCGATGCTTCGCCTAACGATAGATAAACCAGTTTTACGAAGGAAAGAACAGTTAGAAAGTATTTCTTGTAAACTGCATGATCTGAAAACACGCTGATTAAGTAAATTATTCATCCTGCTTAAAAAAGGAAATAAACAAGATGTTGCGGAAATATTATATTTATTTATACGTATGGTATGTTTTAAGGAAGACGGATTTCGTTTACCAACATATTACTTATCGCTATTTTTATGTAGTTTATCATACTAAAATTATCTTTCGAAGTATGCGTATGTAATTTCAAATAATCGAATAAATAACAGTTATCTTTAACAAACTGGTTAGTTTCATCTGGTGAAAAAATCAGGAATTGGCTCAGAAAATTGCATTCAAAAGTGGGTTCTGTTCCCCGCGGCTATGTAACTACTTCACAAAAGTGACTGTAACTCATAATCACTCACGATAGGTAGACCTACAAATAGGCCATTCCTTTCAGAGAAATGAAGTAATATTTGAAGTAAGATTAATAAAACAATAATAAATGTTCACAGATTTTCAACTGTCCAAGTTCAAGCGTTGTAAATAAAGTAGGTTCTCTTTGGCTTTGAACATTCATTGGCTTATTTAGAATTATATACATTATTTTTTGTTTACCTATGTATTGTAATAAGATTGACTAAAAACTTTCGCTGGTTTATGTTCTTTATAATGAAAACTAAATTTTAAGAATCGAACATTAGACCACATCCAGGATAATAGAATAGGCAAACTCTACCAATTTATATAATTTGATAAATTTATTTATTATTATTTATTCATGATAAATTAATAATCAAAAGCTTAGCGAATGTTCACAAAAATAAAGAAAAAGTGTCGTTATATCGATTTAATAAGAGATCAACATTTTTTACCCTTGTAACGACTGTTGACGCAGTTCTACACAAACTGGAAAGCAATTTAATGTATGCACCGTCAGAAAATGTTGAGATATATAAAAAAAAATAAATTCGAACTTAATTAAGCATCCTTAATTATAATATACTAATAAATTTAAATAAATCGTACATTAAAAGTAATTGACTATCAGCATTTGTAATTTCCACAGAAACGCCTTCCTGACATGCAAACTTGTCATACATTTCTTCTTCTTTTCCACTAGATGGGCAATGAACTTCGCGATTATCAAGACTTGTTGCAGGAACTAGTAAAAATTCTTGAAACTTGTTTTACTTTTGCCGAACAGATTTTTTTTAAAGAAAATGCCGCATATAACCATCTGTTACAGTTACGTCACTGGATTTCAGTTGTAGGTTAATAGTGTTGTTACATCACATCACATGGCAAAAACATTTTATGAGATAGAGAACCCGTGGGGCAGGAATTAGATAATAATGACTACCAAAGGAATACCAAAGTGATTCAATTGATTGGGAAGTAGTTCATTCCATATACAGATGGTATATAGTTAATTATTCCTTCGAAATTTTAATAAAGTTAAAGGAATTTAATGACAAATTCATGTTACAGGAAAGCATAATTAAAATAATGTTCCGTTTAATCCCTTTAATTAAGACTGACTAAAATAAAATCTAATTTATTTATTCTAAGTTATCCATTAGTAAAAAATTTTTGAATATGCTACATATTTCGTACTACATATTATAGACAAATATTTGTTCTGCACGAAGAAGCAAACGATTTCTTTTATGTATCCTTCAAACTAAAACAATGTGACTCTCCATTATTAAAATAGATCAAAAGAAGCTAAAAGAGAATATAGTGCTCAATTGTATAGAAGAAACATTTATGTTTATTTTCCACGGTTTATTTCTATAGTAAAGTACAATTAAAAAAAATAGCNCAAATTCATGTTACAGGAAAGCATAATTAAAATAATGTTCCGTTTAATCCCTTTAATTAAGACTGACTAAAATAAAATCTAATTTATTTATTCTAAGTTATCCATTAGTAAAAAATTTTTGAATATGCTACATATTTCGTACTACATATGATTTAAAAAGGAGACTAGTTAATAATGGAAGCTTTAAATATAACAAAATGAAGAAATTCTACAAAGAAAGAGTGAATTGAAAGTTTTAAGCACCTTTGTTTTTGTAACTGATAAAAATTTCTTTAAAAAGAATTCCTTCTTGAGATGTTTTCCTATAAATCATGTACCTATATTCATCTTATATGTTTTAAGAAAACTATTTTTAATAACATTAGGAGATAAAATTTACCCACCCGATATGCAACCAAATATGCTTTACTACAACCTAAGGTAATTTCACTTTCATAAGGTAATATCTAATCTTTATACCTTTAAGTTAAAATCTATGTTAATATTTTATTTAATACTTCAAGTTTCTGATGGTTAAATTAGTAATAAAATGCTACGTTTAGATTTTGCTATTACAGTTGAGAATGAAGCAATTGTTTATTGTGGTAAACAATATGAAATATTTATTTGTCCCAGCACCTCCACCAAATTTTTTTACCTTTAGTAAAAATAATACATATCTCGTTTGCTTACTTAATGTTTTATAAATAAAATACTCTAAACAACATTATATAATGAAGGTATCTACAATAAGTTAAAGTGTAGAATAATCCTCTAAATTTGTGCAGCATTAATTAGCTTTAATTTGTTTTATATATTATACAAAACATAATTGTTTCGTTAAAAAACAGGAAACTCAATTTTAAAATTTACATCTAAACATTCGAAAATTCTTTCTTCCTCGACTAATCATCTAATGACGCCTCCGTAAAAATTTCAAATAGTAACTCTTACATTTATTAATAGATAAATCATATTCTTCGGAGCATACAGCAATATCAAAAAATCCTGCTAGATCCTTATGAAAAAATTGGTAATGCATTCTGCAAAAGTGAACTACACTTCAACGTCATAGCGTAGCTCAGGGGTGTAATCAACACAAAATCTATTGTTTATTAAACGCATGAAAACTAAAAGTGTAGTTGTAACCAAACTTAGATTCATATACTACAAGTTTTATATTGTGTATTGGTGTCTTATCACATCTCCGAGTTCACCAACATTCTCCATAAGTGCACTATGACTTTGAGGTGTACTAGACTGCATTATCATCCCTGCTCAGAAACTATGACACATCCATAATATGCAATGTACATAGGTATAACACATCGACATATGCATATGTAGTTGAATGTATTCAGTACGTATAATAGGTATATAATTGGAATTCCTTATGGAAAAATGCAACTTTGAGGGATCATATCTCAAAATGATGAGTTTTTAGGACAGTGCAAATTGAATAAAATAATTCGAAGTGGTCTGTATTCTGTCGAAACGGCCAGACGCGGATCGCGATTTCGATCTTTTTGGATCTCATCAGCGCGTCTTAACAGTGCGTTTTAGAACAGACAGACAGCAGGTAAAAGTTGGTCTGCGATCCGCGTCTGGCAGTTTCGGCAGAATACAGACCACTTCGAATTATTTTATTCAATTATGGTAACGTGCCTATCACGTTGAGGTTGGCTACGCCGGGATTCGTTCAGCAAGTAGATATCCATATATTTAAATGGACCTTGTTGGAGCATACGTAATCTTAAAATGTAGCATCGTGCTACAGATGGCGTTTACTGCGCCACTTGTGGTATTTTCTAAAGTGCTAATTAAGACTTTTAATCTAATACACGTCGGAAACTATCAGAAATTCCAAAGAGTCTGGCAGAAAGCCATTTTCCTTTGATTAATTTTTAACCTTCAGCTCGTGAAGAAATTACATTGAGACTTTTAAAATAATCTCCACATTCACTTGTTGATAATGCCCACAATTAAAGTGGACGAGTACGCTGTTTTTGTAAGGTATGTTGGGATAATAAGGGGGTGAGTCTTCTTTATATTATATTTGTGTTTGCTTATTGCAGTTTCCTTATTATATTATTTTCACATGCATGTTATTTTCATAACAGTTTGCTTCGTTTAATAAAAATAGACGAAACAATGCCCACTTTTTTTCAAAAGTGTTACCCTTATCCTGTCCGCTATTTATGGATATTGTTTTCATTATTATAATGCGTGATTATTATTTTCAAACGTACAATTATTTAAGTTCGTTTAATTTTTTTAAAAGGAGAAATCATAAATTAAATACGGATATTACAAGCTATCAAACATTAGGAGTATCACAAAACATAGACTTACCGACATTCGCCAGGTTTTCTACAGTATCCTCTTCGTCGATCGCAAGTAGCTGAACAAATCGCTGCAAAAAAAAATAAAGTGGTCAATGTCTCGCTAGATTGGACAACAATCGATTTTCTTGACTTACGCGTTTGACACAAAATCCCCGTATAACCCGGATAACACTTGCATTCTAAGGGTTTCTGGCAGTATCCGTTGAGACAGCCGGGAAGAACTTGACATTCGGTACAGCTTCGTCCTGCCCATCCCAGACGGCAGCGGCATTCACCTGGGGATTCGCAGTATCCTCGACTTGGATGGCAGTCCGATCGACAAATTGCTGTAATAAAGAATACATACTGCCTGTAATTGAATTTTCTGTAGGTCAATCCGATTGTTTGTTAAATGCGGATATGTTCAGTTTTACAATGAATAGTTAAAAAAAAATCTAATCAAGAGCAGATCGAACTTGCACGGTCACTGTTCCGCATGGGAAATCATTTCATATTTTCAATACAAAATGCATTCTTAAAGGAAAATTGTATGCGGGAATATAGAAATTGCTAATACGAAAACTTCGCCGTAAGTCTTGCGTTTGCGATGCGCTTGAATGATGTCTAAGATATATATTCATTTACCTGTAGTGGTTTTTCTATTGAATAGGGTCAAAACAATTTCTTTATATTTACAAACTAATAAATAATCATCTTTGTTACTGTGATACATAATATACGGGAATGAAGTTACCTTAGAATCATACATCATAAGTACCTTAAAATTGAGAAAAGTATCTTTCGACTTTCACTTAGAAAAACTGCCCCCTAAACAGGTGTCCAGTGCCCAAATAAATAAACATTCAAGTATCGAATTAGGAACTAGTACCAGCGGTGGATCGCGTTTTATATAATCAATCAAACCAACTTTTTTCCTTAGAATTCAATTTCAGTAAAATTAAAGCTTGAATTTTACTTGGCAAAAAATACTTTTTTAAAGGGTTTCAAAAGCTTTTCGTTAACTTGCCAAACATAGACTTCGGCATAGCCGAGAGTATCAGTTACAATTGAACATTTTTTACTTAAAAAAATCTTTAAATAGGCTATAAACGAGACGTGGTATATGTTTTTAATACAAATTTAGGACAGGGGAATTATTACACTCCTTTTGGTCATTTAATAGTATACATTGCTGCTAATTTTGAAATTAATAAATTATACTATTAAATTTCCAAACAGTGTGTAATAATTCCTCTCCCTAATTTGTCCATACCCCTACTCGTTTACCAGCTGCTTATTTAAGAAAGTTTGTAAAAATAATACTAACTAGTTACTAATTTCGCCTGATGAAGTAAGTATTTGGCGAAACGTATCGGGCAAGTTATTAAAATATTTGTGAAAATTAAATTGCATTTTTTCGTCGATATTACCTAAATTTTTTTTATCTTAATGATCTTGGATGTTTTTGTTTTTATTGTGGATACTTACGTTCAGAACAAAATATTCCATCCCAACCCTTATGGCAAATGCATTCGAAGCTGACATTGCAGTAACCGTGACGACATCCTGGTAATGGGATACACCTGTCGCATCTTTCGCCATAAAATCCCAATTTGCAGAGGCATTCTCCTGGTCTGTTGCAGTAACCGTTTAAAGGATCGCATCCTGGACGACATTTGGGAACGTCGCATAAATCGCCCGTCCATCCTGGGAGACATTTTACTTCTCCATCGTCATCGCAAACATAATGGGAATGTTCGTTTTGTGCGGTTGGAACCTCGCAAGCCTAAATGAAAGTTTGAATTAGTTTCTCCTTTAAAAAAAATCCTACAATAGTTACGGTATTGGATGGTATAAAAGTTCAGCTTCTACTTTAATTTTAAGCGTTATTATGTTGACAAGTAAACTATAAATAATAAAAGGTTCCACCAGGTGCTTTCTGACATTAATATTATCATGCACTTCGTATTATATATTATATTTTATCAATTAGCTAATTCGTTTAAATCCTCTATTCCTAATTGTTTAAAGACTAAATGATATCCTTTTTTACTATTATAACTAACTTTTGTTTTAAAATTAATCTTTTAAAGGAGTATATTGGTCATCAAAATTAGGAAAGAGAGAGAGAGGGAGAAATTGGTGTTTAGTAAAGGTTAAGCCGGAACTATCTTCCTTAGGTTGGTCGCTAGGTTTTAACTAGTTTAAGGCCCAACCGACGATAACCCTGTTCTTAAGTTTTGTTAATATTACATAAATGTACAAGAAAAGGTGATTGATAAATAATCAAGTACCAATGCAGAGGAAATCCGTTGTGGAAGTTGGATATAGCTAATTGCTCGATGAATTTAATGTTCCACTAAGACCATTCTGGTTTGATGTTTTTAGATTAATTAAAAGTTTGTTAAGGCAGATACTGAGTCCAAAAATGAACTGAGCAAAACTTTTTTGAAATAATGGATTAAAAACTGATGTGGATTACTAGCGCAGTAATTAATTAAATTTAACTTAATTAGATGCTTATCCCATTTACTATTTCTGTTTGCATTTACCTGTTTTTTCCATTTCGGCACATATCTTGCAGGTAAAACTGCCGGCAAAAGTACAAAGCAAACGGCGGCACAAAAATAAATTTTACTCATTATCACCAACTTTTGAGCGCTTCTTCACTATCTTTCACTGCATTTCGCTTGCACCAGCTAACTAACTTTTCACGTACGGTAAAATACACAAGTGGCGACCGTGAACTCGATCTTGAAGTGAGAGCAATGGCTTGTAACTGACCTTAAACGTAGAAGACCTACTTCGTATAGGTGGGTAACTGTTCTTCGACGGATCGAGGCCTATTCCAGTGGTCGTTCGATTGGGGCCGTTCTTTCGACTTTATTCATACAAAGGCAGTAGCTAATTACATTTTTAATATTGAAAAGTTTCTCGAAACGTCCACAACTTTCTGAGAAATAAGGCTAATAAAGAAATTTCCCAAAGAACGTGTAGATACAGACACATATATTACCTTTAACTTCAATAGTACTTGCACGATTTTAGATTTACAATTTGATTTTGCATGTAGATAATCTGACAGTTTCTTTTACGGAAATCTATCAAATTTAAGTTCTATTTGTTCAAAAACCATTTTTTTTTCAGGATTTATAAATGTAAAGTGTTTTGTTTCCCTACCTTTTGAATCTGTAAGAGCTTTTGTTTGTCTGCATGAGAGAGACTACTTTTTAGGGTTCCGTACCTCAAAAGGAAAAAAAGATCTCTTATAGGATCAGTTCGTTGTCTGTCAGTTTGTCAAGGCCCTTTTTTGGGTGGAGGTATCAAGTCAAAATTAATATTAATTTATCAGGTCTGATGCAATCCCATGGAATTGTGGAACAATCAAACTTATTTTGACACTCGCAAAGGAATCAAAACTAATAGGGTATTTATTATAAATAATAATAAACAGTTTCACACGGACGAAGCGACAGAAAAACCTAGGGAATTAATAATATTAGTTTTCTTTTTAGTAAAAACTGCAGACTGCGTCGTGTTACGGAATATCATGAAAGAATTGGTTCATTTAACGATATTATAAAGATATCTTCTCTGTTAGAAACGTTATTTTGTGTTACTATAACGAGAAATTCCAAAATTATTTCACTACAAAGGAGACATAGATAGGCTTAATTAAATATTTTTTATTTTTAACAATCATTATAACAATTATTAGATAATTTGTATTTACAGGATAGGTACATTTTGGGTACGTTTTATCGGTAACTTGTGTAGTGTATCAAACAGTCTCATCAGTCTATCAGTTACAATTTTTTTCACACCCGATCCGTATAGGAAATCCATATGATTAAAATCTTTAATATCAATTTCAGCGATTCCAAATGGTAAGACTTCGGGAGACATGTGGCTCGCTAATACAAGTGCATCCTGAAATAAGGAATAACTTTGACATGATGTACTATTTATATAAACTATTTGTAAGGTTTGATAGTCACTCTATAGATATTTCAAAAAGAAAATTTGTTAAATTACATTCTTAATATTTTCCTTATAATCCAATAATACAATTATAAATTTAATTAAAATGATAATAATGTAATAATGTTAAGTCAACAGTAGATACGAATGATTCCCCAACGCTAAATTAAGGCGTTATCGACCTGGATAAATATCTTTTTGAAATTTTGTTTACCGTAAACGTAGTAAACGTATTAAATTGATTTTTATATGATTCCAAAGCAATTAAAATCAATTTTATATCATTTATGTGGAAAATTATTACTTATGTCTTTTGGTTTAATTTAAATTTATTTGTAACTAGGTGTTGGATTATATCCACGCTCGCATCACGATAAAGAAATACTTAATAAAAAAATACACATAGGTGGGTCTTCATGTACCTATACCAGTCGTTCGGAATTTCCCTGGGGGAATCCACACAAAGTTCATTTTTCTTTCAACTGTTTTAAACCTCCAAACTTTTGCATTTATACAGGGATATGATTGACAATAATTAATATAAAAATATTTCTTCTTACTTTTTTACCACATGCCCAATCATTAACGGCATACATAATTAGGGTAGGAACTCTTATATTTTTGGTATTGTAAACAGGTGGCGATTTGGACCCATATATCCTTTCATTGATCTTGGCACCGTTGTCGTACATATGAAATTTTCCCAATACCAAATCAGCCGCATGTCTTATTACTTTTACACTAGTTCCTGCTGGTAAATGCCAGAAGAAAACGGGTAATAGTTCCTGTAAATATATCTCTTTTAAATCAGCTGACATCTTCACCAATATATGTTGTATTCATACTGCGCCCATTTGACTATAGGGACCATAGAATATATTGAAAATCTGTTCGCATCTCTTCAGGACAATTGGAGAATCTAAACACAGTGTCCTCGAGTAAAGATTGCTTATATTTGGGGATGATACTACTCGTATCAAGTCATTGGATACAACGACGTCCTAAAATAGAATTGTAGATAATCGTAAACATATTTAGTAGAATTATAAGTTTCCAAAAAAATATTTAGGTGGGTATTTAGCTACTTCTAGAAAAATAAAATACACGTCCGAACTATTTATGGTTAGTAATCGCGTTGCTACACTCAGCCGTATGTGTTTTAATTTATTTATCTGAACTACACTCATTTGTTTCCCTATTTTGAAAATATTAAGTTTGTGGGAAATGAATAAGGACTTAGTTACATGTTCTTTATAAGATTCTACTCAAAAGTGATTCCAATATAGGCAATTCTTTTCTATTTCTCTCCATGTCACGGACAAAAACATATAATTATTCAAAAGTTAATTGACAGTACACTTCTAAATAGTAATAGTTTCAACAGTTAATTTTTGAATATATGTTTATATGTATTGGTTTTCATTACTTTGGCCATTATTATAATCACCGTCATGAACATAGGTGAGTTCTCCTAAGACTGGTTGGACATGTATCTCCACTCTTTCTTTTCTGAGCTAATTTTCGTATATCCTTAAAACCAGAACATCCCACATCCTTAACTATTTGTGAACAGTAATCTAATGTAGGCCTACCTATATCCCCTTAACTCCTATTTCTGCTTCTAAAATGTCTCTTGCTAGCCCCTCATGTCTGAGAAGGTGTTCTATTAACAACCTATGTTACTTATTTTTTATTAACTACCCTCTATCTCTCTATCCACGGTATCCTCATCATTCACCTGTAATATCATATTTCAACCCATACAGCGTCCTGATCCAGATATAGACCTTTAACAATCCTATTGTAATTTCTAAATTAACCGTTCCCTGCACCCTTATCCGTTTTTTATCTCTACTACTCCTTCCATCCTGAATTATCTGGCTTCCTAGATATCAAAAATCAGCGACCATTAGAAGAAATATATTTTGTAACACTACGGTGAATCTCGCAGGCCATAAAAACATTCGAGGAGGGCCCCTGTGTTATGCGTTAATTATTATACTTATAGAAGTTATTTTTGAGCGTACAGTACTTTCTTAAACTGTATTCTTTAAAAGTATACATTAACTACTCTCACCAATATTGCTTCTGACAACGGGGCCAAAATTCGGAACGGAGAAATCATATTTGTTAAAGTTGCAGCAGGTGCTAGAAGTACCATAAACTTTATGTTGCGCCTTGCTTCTTCTGGCCTAGCTGAAGCGTATATCATGGATATGGTTGTCCCCAATGAATGACCTATTACTATTGTTTCTCCCTTTTTTCCAGTAACTTCCGCTATTTTATTTAGCATCGCAGGTATGTCCATTAATCCTAAATGATCTAAACTGAAATTAACTTAATTAAAATACGTTAAATCCGTGTTCTGTTTTGACTTCATGTCGATGTTTACTGTTTGAAAACATAATTAGGAGTGTTTTCTTGACGAACTTTGTTCTTTACGAATATTAAAAACTAATCACCGTCATTATATAATCCTGATTATTTATTAACGTTTTTATAAACTTGTGTTCACATATGGTTAAATAGACGCATTAAATTTTCTTAGAAAATAAGTACATAAGCACTGCATTCGTCAGTAGAAAATTTACTTGCAAAATCTGATGGATATAACAAACAATTTTTGAAACGAAATTTACTTATATTTCCCCTTAAATTCCTATTGCGAAAAAGGTATATTTAAACAAGAAAAAAATTCATTCGACGAAAATAAGGAAAACTTTTTGTTTTTAGTTATTCATGTGTTTAAAAAAATCAAATTCAAGTAACCTTTAAACAACAATATTTCACCAGGCACATAANATTATAAATTAAATAAAAATCCCTTTTTCTCCAAGCTGGCTCTAAATTCCCTTAAGGATTTTTTTTAAGCTTGACAACATTGACCTGTTAAAGTCATAAGGTATTCGATTTTACTTTCAGCTTGCTACTTTGTTATTTCCATAATATTAAGTGGCAATAACAGTTATTAATTATAAGAAAACTGATTTATAAAAGTTTTCGCGAGCAGTAGGTGAACTGATACTGTCCTAATTCGGTCGGCGAAACGTTAGGAGGCGATTCCAACCGACGACGGTCCAGGACAGTATCAGATAGAAAAACAATTATCTACCCTACAAATTTATACAGTAAATTAAGTATATTAAATTGCCGTTTTAATCCCTTTACCTGTGATTCCAATATTCATTATCACGTACTGTCAGGCGAACATGTTCCTGTGAATAAGTGGTTCCTCTGTAATTCCCCATCCAAATGTCATAACCAGCGTCCGAAAGGATAAAAGCTAAAACAGTGTAATAGTCTAGTTCAATTGAATAATATTGATTTTAGATCACTGTTCCATTATTAAGTATATTATTTTACAATAAAACAAATTTGAATATTTTTTGTTGTTAGCAATTAAAAATGTCTCGAAGAGAAGTTGTTTCTAAATAAATAAGGAAAGTAATAATTCAATACCACTCGAAGGAAAAATCCTGCAAAACTTATCGCCAACACTAATTTATTTGATATTCCTTCAAACTTTCCTTCTTTCTATAAGTTAAAGTTTAACTTGGTAGGCATGTTAAAACTTAATATAAGCAAATCGATGTTAGGAAGTTTTAATAACTTGAAGATGTCCAAGTGGGATATATTTTCGTTGGTTGAGTTAACTTCACTGAGATGGAGATTGGATTTAATTCCGTTATTCCTGTCTCATAATTCCATAATTGCATTCAAGTTAAAGGCGCTTGACTTAATTATTCATTATTATGACGATAATTAAACCAGCGTGTTCTATTTGTAGTATGTAGTATATGGATAATTGGTAAAACCTGTTTTCTTACTAAGTCCAATGTTAGTTCATGGAGAAAAGCAATTTCCAGTACATCGACCTTGTACAAAGTGCATTGCTAGTAACGCTTAATTTCATATCTCAAATTCGCATTCTCTAATTATATAAAACGAACTTGGAAAAATCGTCTGGCATTCTGCAGAAATTTTATGGACAACATACAGTTAACTAATATAGTGATTTAGCTGCTTTCAAAACCAATTGTACATGAAACACTTCCTTGTATTACGACAGTTTTAGATTGTCACCATTGGACAAGGCAAAATTATATTAATGTGTTAATTAGTTGATATAGTGTGTACCAAATTATCCAAAAAGCTTGCCATTTATTTAATGAGGTAAACGTTATACACAACTTGTCAAAGAAAATGTAAATGACTTTTTTAGTTTAATGGTAATTGTATCCATTGTAAAACATTTTCAAAAGGATTGAAATAATATTGAGTGTCAAAAGAGACTCGCATTCTTTTTAGAATCGCATAACCGATTGTAATTTTTTCTACAAAACTTAGTAAGGAAGCTTATGTTTATTTTTAAAATAATAGATGCAAGACTTGGATATATAAGTAGAGTACTTCAGAAAGTATTCCTTAATTTAATTAATAGATACTCCTACGAAAATTTCACAGAAAAACACAATTTTAAGATGGTTATGACAGAAAGAATTTAACAAAACTTTGAAAACATATTCTTGATAGGTGAACAATATTCACCAGTGTTTTCTTCATGCAAATTTTAACCGATTTCACTAACAAGAATAATTGACAAAAACAAATAAAAGACCAAGTTAAATAAAGTATTTAAGAATGCAATTTGCTCTCAGAACTGCCAGTAGTGGGATAAGTAATTGTCACTTACCCATTGAAACATTTCTTGATTGAGTTGCGAAATTTGCAGATGTGGCTATGAGACCATGCTGTAAAAATATTGGGTACCGTTTTCGCCTGGGGTGGCGAGTGTTAGGGATGCGATGCATTGTTAAAATATATCCGTCCTCCGTTATCACCTTATGAACTTCGACAGGGTAACCTCTACTTTGAATAATTGTGACCTAATGACAAAAGGAAGAACAGCTTTAACTGATTTCCAGACGACAGATTTCGCATTCAAATTTGGAAAAAGTAGAAATTAAACAATAATNGGAAGAACAGCTTTAACTGATTTCAAGACCACAGATTTCGCATTCAAATTTGGAAAAGGTAGGAATTAAACAATAATAGTTTAAAATATAAAAAAAATTCTTAATTAATATTTATTTGAACGAAGTTATGTAAAAAACTAATTTTTTATTATCTTAGAAGTGTGTAAGGTTTAGAATTTTAATACGTAGTTTTCTCGGTACGAATGACCATTGACTGGAACATCAAATAATGTGTGCATTGCTAAACTCAGGTTTTCTGGCCGTTGACTATGACAACTCCTCGACGTTTCGCTTGCAACTGTGGCAGCCATTCTCAAGGGTGGCTTGGCGATTAAGTTTTCTGAATATGTCATACCTCATACGCTTTCTTTGATTTTCGATATGTTTCGAGTCAAACGTCATTCAACTTTAATTGAGATTAAAATGACCTAATCGTTTCGGCTATGGTTCGATGATCATCAGTTAGTCAGTAAGCTTAAGCTTTTTATGTACAAAACGTTTATAGGTTTCTTTTACGTATTTATCACTAATTCGCCCCTGTGTGCATTCTCCAGCAAGCAATCAAACAAGCAAATCTACAAAATTACCTCTTACTTGGTGTTACAGAACGTCATTAAGTGATAAATAATAGACGGTATTAACTAATTAAACTAACTAATCGGTTTTAATTTTTAAAGAAGTGTATGCATACTGATAACGGTAACATTAAATTCTTAATCAATCACAAAGTACCGGAAACTTTTAGTTTTAGTCCTTGAGACTATATATGACTTATTGTCAATTAACAACGAACAGTCTTCTATTTACGTAGAGAGCAGGGACATTGAAAAGCTGATTTTTTTTTAAACGTTAACGAAATTAAAATTAATGATCTCGTAAGTAAGGTTACAATTTTTACTATTTTATTCAAATTAGATACTTATTAGAAAGGACTACTACATTGTATGTATTTTGCATTAATGACGTTAACCCATTTCTGTTTTAAAATACACATTGATAATTTGAAGATTTCAAAAGGTAGTTGAGAACTTTTTTCCAATGGATTTTATACTACCTTCAGGTAGGCATTTGGTAAAACCCCTTTTTTAAAATTTAATAAAAATAGCAGGCACTAAACACTTAATAATAAATATACCTGCCGATTAAGTTGTGCCAAATGGTATGTAGTAAATAATAACAAAAGCCTTGATTTTTATATCAAGAAATTGCAACCAAAACTGTACAAAAAGGTAGTATATTTGCCTTTTCCTAAATTGTCCCACTTTTCCAAAACATTAAGGACATTGTCATAAATATTAAAATTGCAAAATACACAAATTGATTGATTTCTTCAACCATTTTGTTTATGAAGTTAAAATGTATAAGTCGAATAGGTAATTGAAATAAACAAGTGTTTAAATTAAATACATTAAACATACTCTCTAAAAGTGAAGCGGTAAAAATTGTTATATCATTCCACTGAAATAAAAAACTTATGAATCAGTTGTCATTCTGAATAAATTAGTGACAAATAATTGAAAAAGCAGCGAACAAAATATTTCACTGTGAAATAACAGTTAGTCAAGTATTAACTGATTGTTTTATATATTAGTAAAACTTGTTTAAATTCGTTAAGTATGCTTTTAATTATAAACTGCATTGATATCATTACAGTTAAAATATAAAACATTACTTCTTATCGTTGAAGTTCCAATGCTTGAGCTAATCATTGGTTGGTTCGTTGGTATAAATGATAGGTCCTTTTCTTCTGAATTTACTTTTATTTATTTTTTACTAATTCCACTGATTTTCAATTCACTAACTGGTTCAGTTAATATTAACTAATTTGCATTGACATTATAGATTTAAAAGTCGAAATTCACAAGTGTTATACAAAGACAGACGACTTCAATATAACTTGTACTTATTTTTAGATTTAATGGTTTATTACGAGTGGTTTTTAAGGTATTAGGTGGAATGGTCCAGACTGGTAATTAATTAAAGTAATTAAAAATTGTAACTATTTTAACTTATTTGTAATATTGAATATTAGATGCACATGTTGTATATATTATCTACATATTTACCTATACCGACAAGTGAATTGATTACCTACGTTGTAATTCATACCTGTAAGCGTAGATGAATAAATTAATCAAACAAATAAGTAATATGCGAATACATAATTAAAATGCGTTTGTCTATTGAATAATTAGTCTTCATCATCTGGCACATCAATCATTTGCTCTTCCTAGATTTTGTTTTTTATCTAATTAAGTAAATATAATTTTATTATTATATATAGACATATTTTTTGCTTTAAATTTTTAAAAACCCTTTAGTAAATTTTCTTCCCTTTTTTCTATTCATTACATTGGATATATCCACAAATTTTTGATTGTTTTTTAAGGTATGGAATAATCGCTTTGATGTTTAATCTACTATCTTATAATTATCTTCTA
>NW_020439003.1:1288992-1314579 GCF_000699045.2 Agrilus planipennis | reverse complement strand
TAATTATAAACTGCATTGATATCATTACAGTTAAAATATAAAACATTACTTCTTATCGTTGAAGTTCCAATGTTTGAGCTAATCATTGGTTGGTTCATTGGTATAAATGATAGGTCCTTTTCTTCTGAATTTACTTTTATTTATTTTTTACTAATTCCACTGATTTTCAATTCACTAACTGGTTCAGTTAATATTAACTAATTTGCATTGACATTATAGATTTAAAAGTCGAAATTCACAAGTGTTATACAAAGACAGACGACTTCAATATAACTTGTACTTATTTTTAGATTTAATGGTTTATTACGAGTGGTTTTTAAGGTATTAGGTGGAATGGTCCAGACTGGTAATTAATTAAAGTAATTAAAAATTGTAACTATTTTAACTTATTTGTAATATTGAATATTAGATGCACATGTTGTATATATTATCTACATATTTACCTATACCGACAAGTGAATTGATTACCTACGTTGTAATTCATACCTGTAAGCGTAGATGAATAAATTAATCAAACAAATAAGTAATATGCGAATACATAATTAAAATGCGTTTGTCTATTGAATAATTAGTCTTCATCATCTGGCACATCAATCATTTGCTCTTCCTAGATTTTGTTTTTTATCTAATTAAGTAAATATAATTTTATTATTATATATAGACATATTTTTTGCTTTAAATTTTTAAAAACCCTTTAGTAAATTTTCTTCCCTTTTTTCTATTCATTACATTGGATATATCCACAAATTTTTGATTGTTTTTTAAGGTATGGAATAATCGCTTTGATGTTTAATCTACTATCTTATAATTATCTTCTAAAGACGTTTAAAATAATATGGTATAAGAAAAACACCAATTAAACGTTAATATCTAACAGCAGTTGTAATGCCTCTTCTTACAGTGATAAAATTTTGAGTTTTGTACAATCTTACCACATCTGAGGCTGCGGCAATGTCAAACCAACACCGGGGGTTATTTTCAATTGTAAAATAGTCCTCAAACGTTGGGCACACGTTGTTCTTTTGATTTCTCATATCCGACAGAACGCCACTAATCACAAGCACTATCAAACTTATTGACTGCATGGTTGATATGAGACATTGCGCACCTAATAGCATCTCAACACTTTATTTGTACCTATAGCAGGTCAAAAGCCCTTGACTTGTATCAATGAGAATAGGAGGTTTTACAGTAACATACGTATATTATACACTCGATCTCTGAAAACGAATTCATACTTAAAATTTTTAAAAATATTACTGTACCTACTCGATGTCTGTCACCTTGACTAACGGTGGGGATTTCGTTTTTTTTGAACAATTACGTCCTTAACTTCTTATTTAATAAATTCCATACATAAATAAATAATTAATTAATCCATCGTCTTTATAATTAATTGTAGCTTCACGAATGTTGTTTCCGTCTTTTTTATCATATTGCTTTATGTTTATTGACGTATTATTTCTTTTTTTATACAGTTTGTGTTTATTTTTGACGATGAGATACATATAAGCGTTTTAAATTACAATTAGTTTTAAATGTTAATTAATGTAATCCTTGTTTTCAAGTAATCAGCAGCAGTATTTGCATCAATTTCGCTCACAAAAGTTCCATTCGTAGAAATAATGCGATTTATCGTTTGATGAAACATGTTAATTACACTTAATAGATTAAAACGTTAACATTTGGTTTGTTCACGAAATGTTGTGTTATATGTTTATGTTTTTTTTTGATTCGGCTATTATATGTATACAATTTTCAAAAAGTGATTACAGAGAAGACAGTAAGCCGAAGCATCTGTATTGTTAAGATACGATAAAATAATTTCGTGGAACTAACCAAGTTTTTATCTTTCAATAAATTAAGTGTAAAACTCTATTGTCTGTACCTAATATACCTACTTACTTGTGAATTAATCCAAATAAAGCAATCTTTGAACATCATTCTTGTAAGTACAAATCATATATATAGGGTCAGTTGATTATCACTTCTAACGCATGAAATTATTTAAATTTAGTCGTATTTTTAAATGAATTAAAATAGTGAATGAAACTGAGTAATGTACATATATAGACAATTAATTAAGTTTTCGCCTCATTAACGTAGACAACAACAAATTTGGCTACAAAAATATTGCATTAGATATCTACCAAAAAAATTTTTAATTACATACATATAGATAAATCATATTGTTTTTTAATAATCGATTGTTTGTATTTATTTTCAAGGTCAATAAAGATCGTGATTTAAAAAAAAAATCAAAAATCGAATTATTTTTTGCTTTTTAGTAAATCTACTTTTGGCTAGTTTTTACATTCTAATTAATATAAAAAGTGTCAAAAATTATCTACGATCACATAAAACTAATTTTTCTATCCATCGGGAACAGTATTCATTTTTTGGATAAATATTAGTTAGGATTTCCCATTTTGTAATAATTTTTACGATTTATAGTGTACTGACTCGTACATTCAGATATAAGAAACAAACTTGGGTACTAACTATAAAAGTTCTTCCTTAGGTACCTACAGTTTTGCTTTTTGTATTAAAAATTGCTTAAAAAATGTTTTTGTAAAAAACAGTTGAATCCTTTTGTAATTGTTATAATAAGCAATAAATATTAACATAAAAATGTTCCTAGGTTTTACTTCTTTTATAAATAAATACATTTTTAAGTGCCCAACTAACTTCATTTTCTTAAATTAATCATGATTTTATTTCAAAAAAATATCAGATTGATTAAAATCATGATTTAAATCATCTCAACCCTGTTTTTTTTTTTACAGCGATTGTTCTACTAGTCGATTGAATAAGTAATGGTTTAAATTAGCATTTTTTTCATTAAATAATATTTGTGTAATAGCATTAAAATCATTTCGTGGGTAAATCTCTATATGTGTGGGCGATGCGGATGACCTTTAAGAACAGTGAAAATTGAAAAAGGGATAAAATAAATGTTGACTGTAAATGTGAGTGACCGTTCAGGGGTAACGTTAGAGGGTAGGGATTGTCTTGTAAAAAAATGTTTTAGATGGTGGCGGACGAGTGATAGTTAGAGTTATATTAGTCGAACTTTTGCTTGTCATAATTGTAGCAATCGATATTGAAGAAAATCGCAAAAGATTTGTAATGAAGGAGGATCTTGACATTATTTCCAAGGCATTCCTGACAATTTAAACGTCAATCTAGTACATTTTTATTTCCAGTTTAGCTAAATTTAATTCCTTTTGTGTGTAAGGCTGTCGAGAATCATTTGAATAATTAAACATTACATTGCTAATGATGGATGATTAGCTACATTTGCTGTTTAACCTTCTTCTTTAAAGTATCCTTGAAATCAGTAAATCACTTGTTTAATTTTTAAATAAGTCACTTTATTTTTTTTATTATGTTTTATTTTATTTTATTATATACGTAAAAATTTTATCTATCAACATTTCCATAATCACTTTTTCCTTCATAGACGAGGTGTTCTAAAAAATGCGCTTTTCCTTGTACTTATAATTAGTATTGGTTTATAATCTTCGGCTCTTTGAACTGAACGCGGGTCGAGTAGGTTTTAATATTATTAATAAAATTTACGTAACAATATTTTAATTCGTCTAGTCGAATTTGTTATTGCGGTTTATATAAATTATGCCACAAAATATGCGTATCCTACAAGAAATATTGCAATAATTTCTTGTTCATAATGTCACAAGTGAATTGACCTTGTTGAATTGCAAGAAAATTTTCACAAGGTTGCTGTAATGTGTACGTAAACTGTTAGTGAGGTTTTCCTCAGAAGTGATTGGTCCTAAACCAATTTTCGTATACGTACATTTATACCATCGTAAGCCATTGCGATTAACACTTGTTGATAAAAAATGTGTATTTTTAAACAATAACAAAATACAAAACCTTCAAACTGGTGAAAATGATTTAAGTTTGAAGCTATCAACCGTTTAAAATGTGTAAGTTTTAACTTTTTTGTAAACAACTTCATAATCTACATATTTAGGTTTCTCAGTTTCTCATACTCTTGATCAGGATTTTGAATAACCACACGATTTCATAATAAATAACAAAGCCTTTTAATGTGTCTAGTTTATAGAAATTAAATTGTAATAAACTATTTAACTAACTTTTCCCTCTCTTATAGGAACAAGTTTTTGGAATTTCTCTGCTAACCCTTAGATTATTTGTTATGGTGAGTGGTTTCATTTATTTGTTTTACTAAGTTCAATTAAGTGTGTGCTCAAATAACGCTTCCATAACGGAAAAAGTACGACATTGTTGATAAATATTTTATACATCTTATAGCAAAATTAATTTTAAAATCTAAAATAGACGATAATCTAAATATAAGGGTGTCTAACAATTTAATAATAATAACAGTTCATTAACTATTCAACGTGACTAAAAACAATAAAACAGGAAAACGTCTATTGTAGTTTGTATTTTTTAAGAACTTCACGTTAAAAATATCCACAAAAGTGGAAATTCATTTAAGAACCCCTTGTAAACAATCAAAATACAGGATAAAAACTGACCAAGCGCGGTAAGACAGCTTGTCGAGGTTGGTAGTAAAAGTCGATTATAAGCTCTCTAAATATTATACGGTTTTTAATAATATACAATGTTTAACAATGACAATGGCAAATTACCTTTAAAAATTGATTATATGTGTTTTTAAAGCATACAATTTACTACTTTATGTATATAATGTTACAGACGCCCTAATGAAATGAAATATACCAATTTTTCAAAATTAAGTTTGAACACCATCGTTAGTACCTTTATGTTTTAGGAAATTTATATACCTATAATGTACGAATTTTATATTCTATAAAATTTATAAAATGTTCAGCTGGTTAACTATTATCAGATAGCTTTTACATACTGCTTGTCAAAGAACTGTAATAATGACTTAACTGCCGAAAAGCATTTTTATCAATGAATCTTTTCATGAAGTATGAGTTAATTACTTTATTTTGTTTTAAAAGTATTTTCTGTTGTGGTAGACACTTTCTGCATACAGGATGATTAAAAGAATGAAAATAAATATTTGTTAAACAATATTAATGATCCATTTAAAGTTGTTAATGGGAGCAATTTGTGTGTGTGTGTCAAAGTTGTACTGTGTGGTAATTCAGATGTAAAAAAAATGAAAGTGTTTCTATTTTCTTCGTTATCTTTTATTATTTCTTTAGGTCAAGTCACTCTAATACCTATTATTATTGCCATTGTTGTCATAAATGTGCCTCTCAATTTATACAGCAACAACCGACATCTATAGTACTTACATACTAGCAAGTCCGTTTCTAGAGCCGCTGAAACAAAGGATAACTACTCTACAACAAATTCTGTTATACGTTAAATTGTCTCCAATAGGTAAAGCTAGTGTCTGCTTATGGCAGATAATTTATTGGTAGTAGTGATTGCTTGAAGTATTAGCTGTTGACCATAGATGTCAATTATATGACTATAGTAAAATTTTATTAATATTAGTAGAGAATCAGCGCTTGATAGAAAATTTCTAAGCTAGTCGCTTATTGATAAAAAAGAGAACGTCTGAATATCCTTGTTATAAGAAAATCGGAAACCAAAAAAAAAACGGAAATTATGTTTTGCGAAACCAAAACATAGATGTTAGCGAAATGACACAAATATTTTAATGATAATTAATTTTTATTTAAGCATAGTCCTGTTGGTCCTTATGATATATAAATGTTGTTATTGTATGATATATTTATAAGGAATTGAAATTTTCAAGGAATTTTATCAAATGGTCATAAATTAATGTTTTTGCATCTTTGGCTAGCAAGAAATCAGTATGCGTGAAGTGGGTCCAGTTGACTTTGTAAATTCCGTGTTGTTTAGCAGCTTCTGGAAGATCTGCATATAGTCTTAAGACGTCCTGCAAAATAAATAGGCGTCGTTTTCAAAACATGACTGTACAATGTAAAAATAAGACATCAAGTAGCAATAAGTTTATGTCATTGAGACACATATAGGTAAATGTAACATTGGGGGTTCTGCGTGTTTAGGAGATAAAGTTTTTCATCCGATTATTTAATATTAATTGGTTCGTCGAGATAATTTTCGAATGGGTGATCGATTAGGAGTATCACTGTTTTTTATTAAAACGATTTATCATTTTCTAGAAAAATGTAGTTAAAAGTACAGGTAAATTCAGTCAGCAGAACAGTTGCTGCATCCTTACCATTTGTGTCGGTGGTTTCGAAAGAATAGTGTTGAATAGCTTAATTTTTTCCATAGGGTGTTGTTTACAAATTTGCTTCACGCGGAAGGAATTTTGAGTTTTCACAATGAACTTATTGGTAATTTTTCATTGTCAGTTAAAAACACTATGATTATGAGACAGCGTGGTAACTTTTCTAAGATTTTTCTCTTTATGTACTTTTAATCTTTTTATTTTTAAGCGAAAAAATTGCAGAATGCTTGGTTACCTTTTCACTAACGTAAATATACCGAGAAACCTCGACAGTTAGTAGCAGTGGTATGTCATTTTCAAGAGTAACAAACATACTCAATACTGTCCAAACAGTCGTCGAAAGTGAAAGACTAACCAAGTATCTGCTTTTAATCCTTTTTATTAGAATGATGTATTTCGAATACCCGTGACGTTTGAAATATACAAATAATTTTTGGTATTAGCGAAATTAAATACCTGCTCAGTAGAAAGCCAGTCGTTATTTCCATAAATTATATACACAGGCACTTTGACAGTAGATAGATTATACGGTGGTGGTGTTTCACTCCCATATAATTTAATGTTTTCTTCCACACCATAATTGAAATGGTAAAAACCATGAGAACTTATTCCTTGAATAAAATGGGTCACCATCTTTGCAGGTATTGAGTCAGTGTGTTGAATAGTTGTTACCGGCAATGTCTCCTAAAATAATTTGGAGATACTTCTATAATTAATTGCAAAAACAATCATTATTGATATGTAGTGATATTGAGGATGTTCAGTTAAATACAAAAACAGATCATAATTAATTTCATGACAAAAATTTGCTTTTTTATTTAAGAGTAGCAGAGCGCTGCTTGCTTGGGCAATGCAAATATGCTAAGTGGTGAATATACTACCCTATAGGGTTAGGGTTAATGAGAATGAAAGTCCGGATAAGAAAATTATTGAAATAAATATATATCATAATATTCCGTTTAAGTTCTTTTGTATTGCTAGGATTCTCATATTTTGCATTACAAATAATCCACAAACGTTTGAAAGAACGTTTTTAGAAAATAAAATTCTCATCAAGAAAGAAGCAAAACATTATGGTCAGTATTCATAGTTATTCATCTTCATTAGTAAAATTTTATTCCAAAGGAATGAGGATAATGGGTAAATATTTAAACATTAAATTAACATAAATTTCTGGGTGCGGGGATAAAACAAAAAGATACACTAAAGAGATACTTATTTATAAAATTTTGTAGTGATTAATATATCAAATTTTTGATAAAAAAAACGTTAAATGAATTAAAATTCCATTGCAAATGTGCTCAATTTTTTATTTCTGACAGATTTATCAATCAAATACATAAGATCAAAATATAATACCTAAAGATTTATACAAAATTCTTTACATACCTGTAGGTGTGGCTCGAAGACAAGAACCTTAATCTATATGTAAGTAAAATGATAACTAGATTCGTCGATGTAGATCTTAATTATTTTTTTTCTTTATTCCTTAAACGCTTGGTCTTTATCTCCAATAAAAGTATTATCAATAAGTTATTAAAATTTTCATGTATACGTAAACGATAACGATGACTTTGATTGGTGCAACTAATATGTATCTTATTGTTACTAACAATGAGAAAAGACAAAGAGGCGCCATGCGAATAGGCAGGAAAAGCAGAAAATTTCTACTTCTGCCTCATCGTAATAATAAATTAATTAAGTCACAACCGCACTAGCAAAGTCAGTTGAATCAATTATTTATTTTTATTCCCAATAGATTAATCCCTGTAATTCGTTCGCAATATCTTTTATTTATACTTTATACGGGTGAATTAGTGTGTAAAGCAGTCTCAAGAAGTTTTGTTTGTCTAAATAGGTAGTTTTCTGAACAAATATTAAATTTTGCTACTTTTACATTAGATATCAAAAAATATGCACGACTGTGTTATGTAGTATGTATATGAATATTGTATACGTGGAGATAATGATCTAGTAGTTTCTAATTAACATGTATTCCTTTGTTCTCTTGTTTATTCAGCAGAAATGTTTAAAACATTGTGGTGGAAATATGATATTTTTCAAAGTACTTAAAACAAAACAAGTGAACGCGCTTTAATGAATCCTTCATTAACAGAACAGTTTGCATGTACGTCTGGACAACCTGACCAAGAAAATAATGTAATTTTAAATAGATATGCAAAACACTTACAGGATCCATTTGATCTACATCAAAACCAGTCAATAGCATTATACCCAGCCAACATAGCTTCATTTGAATGGGATACGGTAAACAAATGCGCTTCATTATTTCTGTGCTAACTCGGTCACGTTTTAGAAGGTCTTTATGAAAGGCATTGCCATCGGTCAGGAACTAAAATGATTATCGTTCAAAATGAAATTTGCATTGTGTTCCAAGTTTTACGTATTTTCGAGTAAATTTTAAGAAAGATGAATGTAACAAAATTATAAAATAATCAGAGTCGATCAGAGACAAAAAGAATTTACTATAACAAAACCAACACCGACGTTACGTTTCTAATTTGAGACTTTTTCAAATGGTGTTAAGATATTTTACATAAGTTTTAAAACAGTGTATTACTTATTAAAGGTCTTATTGGGAACCCGTAGGAAAAGTTTCCATTGAAATTCAATGGGAATCAATGAAATATTTGTAAATTCCATTCAAAACTATTTGGTATAAATGGAAAAATAATTGTTTCCATTTACAATAATTGCATTAATATTAAGAAAAACTTCCATTGATTTTCAATGGGAACCAATGCAAAATTTATAAATTCTATTTAAAACCATTCAGTATAAATGGAACACAATTGGGTACCTAAAAATTGAGATCTGGTTTGAGATGATTAAAACTTATTAAAAAATAAGGTTGTCTTTTAATTACCACTAACAATAATTAAAGGTAAAAAATAAAGAAGTGACACTAGGATTTCCATTCGATTCAGGAATGGAAGTTTCAATGGAACGCAATGGAAATCCCATTGAGTTTAGGAATTTTTGACAATTCTCCATCTATTACCATTAATTATTATTAGTGGTAATTAAATGGCATTTTTTTAATGGAAATAGAATGGAAATTTTTCCTACGGGAAAGGTAATACTTACTTGTGCCCATTCCCATAAGAAAGTAAAATACTTGAAGACTGATTTTATATTATCAGTATAGATAACTGGAGCTAGGTTAATGAATACTTTTATGTATTTTGAAGCTTGTTCGGGAAAAATAGTATTATAAACGTATCCAGCCGTATTGCCCATTGAATATCCTAAATACAAAATATTTCCTTCTTGTCCAGTAACTTCATTGATCAGGGAAATCTGAGCTGGTATGTCGTAAATTCCCAACTCGTGGAAACTGAAATTCCAATAGGCTATGGAGTCAGACTTGAGAAACAAATGAACTTGGGAATATTGCGAACCCCGAAAATTTCCCAACCATACGTCAAAACCAGCGTCGGCCAGAAGGAAAGCTGAAAATTTTAGGGATTAGTAAATTTTAATTAAAAATTAAACGGAATACTCACCCCTAATTACCACAAAAAAATTTATTTGAGCGGACACGTATGAAGTGGGCGAAACTCGTGTCCGCTCAAATAAATTTTTTTGTGGTAATTAGGGGTGAGTATTCCTTTTAATTTTTGTTCTTTTTTTAAATAATATTTACCACAGTCTCCTCTTTCTACTTTAGTAAATTTTGATTCGTATTTGTAGACAGTGAATTGAAGATTTTTGAACTGATTAAAAAGTAGTATTTGGAAATATTTTTATTAATTAGATTTGAAGCTCATCATAGGTGTTTTCCAGAGCTTTTCTTAGT
Organism: Agrilus planipennis; assembly: GCF_000699045.2. Taxonomy (NCBI): domain Eukaryota; kingdom Metazoa; phylum Arthropoda; class Insecta; order Coleoptera; family Buprestidae; genus Agrilus; species Agrilus planipennis. The sequence continues at coordinate 1,304,542 of NW_020439003.1, read as the reverse complement.
ATTCATAACAACGTTCTAGAATTTCGAATAGCTTGCATGTATTACCAGAGGTTTTTTAAATTTCATCAACTATCCCTATGTACGATTTGCACCGTTTAAGTGATATGCTCTCACTAGAACTATTTTCACTATTCTATTACATCACCTTCCTTTTACGGAAAAAGTTCGGTTTGGTTAGTAATTTATTGAGACTCCCTGTGGCGTGCGGATGAGAACAAATAAGTTTGAAACCCCGATTGAAATTTAGGAGTTTCGATAAATTACTAACCAAGAATTCAAACAGTTCTCATTTAATGAAAATTATTAAAAATACTCGTTACTAACCCAAGGATGTGTTGCCCCTATCAACATATGACACAGAATTAAGACCCATTCCGGGCTGGAGAAGTACAGGAGTTGGAGTATATCCTTGACGTGGTACTTTCCCATGGGGAATTCGGAAAAGCGTTAGCATAAAATCGTCGACTGTCAGAGCTGAATGTGCTTCGACCGGATATCCATTCCTTGAAATAATTCGTGTCTAAAAAGTACTGACATTACACCTTTATTTGAAGTATTTTGTTAATATTAAAAGCGAATGAATTGCGTGTTGTCTTTACATAAACGTAATCTATGGAAGCACTTAATTATAAGCCTAATTAAATGCTTTGAACGTACGTATAAAGTAGGTACTTGCCACATCTAAATCAGCTTCTGGATTAAAGTAACAGTTTGGATTATTCTCCATATCGTTGTAATAATCGCCGAAAGAAATGCACACATTATTTTCCGTAGCAAAAATGAAACCACAAAAACTGAAAAGAACGATAAGGCCTTTCATCTTTTTTGCGAAGACAACTTTATATTCGTTCTAATTTCGTTAGTGAACAACATATTACTACATCCAAAACAATGCACAGGTAGATGCATTATCTTCTTACTTTGTTAGCAAATATGATAATAGAAGTAATTAAATATTAGGATGAGGTAACTAATTTACAACATTAACATTTTTATCGGTCTGAATAAAACAATAATGTCAAATTGGAAATATGGGAAAACAACCAACATAATGCAATCATTGGCTTGGAATACTATAGATTAGTGATCCTACTGATTCATCCATTCTTATCAATTGTAAAATAAATATAACTACCCCTCAGAGCGTTCTGTAAAACGGAACACTAAAAAATGGTTTCGATTTTGTTAACTTTGTAATAGTCGTGTAGAATAAACACAAACAATATTAGAAGACTGTTTTACAAGTATAAAAAATACACTTCGTCCTTATAATAATAACAGTTCATTAACTATTCAACGTGACTAAAAACAATAAAACAGGAAAACGTCTATTGTAGTTTGTATTTTTTAAGAACTTCACGTTAAAANATTCTTATCAATTGTAAAATAATTATAAGTACCCCTCAGAATGTTCTGTAAAACGGAACACTAAAATATAATTCGATTTTGTTAACTTTGTAATAGTCGTGTAGAAGAAACACGAACAATTGTAAGAACACTGTTTTACAAGTATAAAAAATACACTTCGTCCTTATACGCTGTAGGTTTCTTGAAAAAGAAGGATTGTAAATGAGAATAAGCTACAATTTTCCTTATATTTCTTTAATGTTATTGCAGTTATAAAGAAATTAAACAGGAGGTCCGTATAATACAGGAAATTTATAAGAGATTGAAATTTACAAGCCTTACAAAACTAAATTTCAGTATTAAATCTCATCCGTCATAAGGAAATTGAATAACTTGCTTATGGAGGACACAGCGCAAGAATAGAGAGAGGCAGTTTGTGTAAAATAGTCTTATTTTTATAATTTGGCTATCAAGACTACACTATAAAATTTGAAAAGACAAACATGATTTTTTAATACATAATTTTCACAATATGCTATTGATAAATTAGGTTATCACAAGTGATGGCTGTGGATGGATTTAATGAGAAGAGGTTTGGCAACGGAGACTGGCACTGGGTGGGGGATTCCTACGGGATAAGGTGCTGGAACTGGTACTCCAACTGGTTGGGGATAGGGAACACCTACTGGTCTGTCAACTGGAACTGGTACGGCATGTGGCACTGGTACTCCGACAGGTCTATCAACAGGCACCGGGTATGGCCTGTCTACAGCAACTGGGTATGGTCTTGGTACATCAACTGGATATGGACGATCAACTGGATATGGTACATTTACTGGGTATGGGGCTGGTACAGGTCTGTCAACTGGGACAGGTTGTGGTACAGGTACTGGCAATCCTAAATTCCTGGTGATAGTTGTATGAGTGTGGGAGTGAGAGCCCAAGTCGATTGAAGCAGGTCCAATGGGGGCACCTAGAGGACCAGCACCAAGAGGGCCAACACCAAGAGGACCAGCGCCAATACCGGGACCAAGAGCTAAACCATGTCCCAATGCAGATGGTCCAATGAGCGATCCGTGAAGTCCAAGTCCAAGAACTCCTCTTTTACTTTGTTTTTTCTCAGCTGAAGCTTCGACTTCTTTATCTTCAGCCTTTTCGGTGGCCAAAGCAGCGCACACCAGTAAACTGAAGAAAATCTTAAAAGAAAACGGCTCAGATCAGTTCAGATCAAAATGGACCGAAAGAAACAAATCAGAATGTATATAGTATAACGTTAAGTGTAAAGTGTAAAATTTTGTTTCACATTACATATGACCCGTTAGATATCTAGAACCACATTGACCAGTATCTAGATGCCACTAGGCATAAAATAATTCAAAGTGGTCTGTATTCTGTCGAAACTGCCAGACGCGGATCGCGATTTCGATCTTTTTGGATCTCATCAGCGCGTCGTAGACAGCTCCGACAGAACACAAACCAACTTTTATCTGCTGCCTTAACAGCGCGTTTTAGAAAATACCACAAATAGCGCGGTAAACGCCATCTGTAGTACGATGCTACATTTTAGGATTACGTATGCTCCAACAAGGTCCATTTAAATATGTGGATATCTACTTGCCGAAACTATGCATGGTTGGCGAATATCAAGTGCGTGCGTTCTTGAAACACTATCACTGCCATAGTAGTTGACTATCCCGATCACATACACGCTAATAGAGAAAGTGTTTTACAATGCAAACGATGCAGTTCATTAGTGTCTGTGCCAATGTTATTGTGCAATACGTTTGACGCGAAATTGGTCCTGCACGGGATTTCAGGATAAAAATGCAAGTCGCGATTGTTGGCTGCAACCTCAATAACCGATCAAGCATTTGAGGAAGAGGGGAGATCGGAATAAGAACATGTAAGCTCAAGAGACAATTTTTTGTCGTGAATGACTCGTGCAGTCGTGTGCATTAGGGATTGTGCACGACTTATGCAGTTAACGTACAAAAACAAAACGGAAATTGTAGACAACTGTGCAAATAGAAATATTTTAATAATAATTTATTGAAATTTACTTTTTTTATTAGTGAAATTAAATTGGGCTTTTTGATTGCCAAAATTTTTAACTTCCCTGCAGTTTTCTTTGGGGGACCAATTCCGAAATTATGCCCGATTTCGAAATTAATTAAAGGTCACATGGAATGTTTACATTGGTTTACATTTTAATGAATTAACAAGCACTACGTATTTGCCTCAAGTTCATTACTAGTAAATGTACTTAATTATAACATTAAATTTCAAAAGCGATCAAGTTCAAAAGCTGGAACATACAAGTTCATTAATTATTTATTTAACAATATGCGTAGTAACTGTACCAAACGCAATGTATTCACAGTAACATTTATTGCTGTTACGTCATTTTGTAATATTAAATTTAACAATTGTGTTAGTTTTAACTGATAATTGTTTGTTAAGGTTAAGTTTTTTCAAAATAAGTAATTTATTCACGGAGTGCCTAAGTGTCTTCAGCTTACTGTTAGAAGTGTATTATTTTCTTTTTCTTTTTTAGTGAATAAGTAAAAGGGTAGGGCATATTCACGCCCTTACCCATTCCATGATCCAATTAGTTACGTGAAAGACAAAGGTTGTTAGTTTCTGAAGGAACTAGAAGTCCTTGTAGTTTTTTAAAAGAAAAGTAAAAGTGGTCTCCCGTTACTATAATATACTAGGTATATAAATCAATAGGATTTTACGTAATAATCTCGCAAAATGATAAAAAAATGTTCATATCTACACATGCATAAATATATAATCTAACAACGGATTAAATAATAGACAAACACAGAAATGCAATTCTTATTAAATTGGACATTCAAATAGCGGTCATGCATGAGATTTCCCTAATAAATAAAGCTATAACTCCTTAACCATTTGCGTTACTTTATATGTACATGTTACCAGAAATGAATGCAATCTAGGAATTGTACACAATTCTTAGGAAATGTATACAATTTCGAGCCTATTTAGGAAATGTATAAAATATTGTTTCAAATATTTTTTAATACACACATATCCTAGGAAATGTATACACTTTCGAGCCTATTTAGGAAATGTATAAAATATTGTTTCAAATATTTTTTAATACACACATATCCTAGGAAATGTATACACTTCCTAGGAATTGTATGAAATTCCGATATTGTACTAGGAAATGTTAATAAACTGAGAATCATAGTTATCTGGGAATACAATAAATCGCCTGATCGGATAAAGCAATACCCTCCCCTCGCTAACCCTGCGTACCAAATGACATCTTGAATGTAATACATTTCCGATTGCTATTTAGGAAATGTATAGATTTCCTAGGAAATGTGTCTAATATAATTTATTTCACACATTTCCGGGTGATTTTAGGAATTATATACATTTCCTTGGAATTGTATACAATGACAGATTGCACACATTTCCATTAGCATATACATTTCAGTATAAATTTAGAATTATTTGCTTTTTATGAAACATTTACAAATGATCCAAACTTTTAGGTAGCTACTCAGTTCATATTCAAAATCTTTTTAAAAAGACCATTTATGTGGAATTAAATATCTTGTCACATTTTGACAAATTATCGGCAGAGATGAGTGATGAACAATCTTTTTTATCAGTAGAATTTTTGTAAAAAAAATTTTAATACTTATCATCAAAAGTATGCTAAAGTCACATGTTTAATAACTTATAATAATAATAAGTTATAATAATTACTATTAGTAGTAACTTTTAGGAGGATTTAATCTTTGTCGTACGCTTATAAAAAAATAATGCTTAATTCTGTCATAATACGTACCAAGGTCTTCATGTTGAGCACTTATACAGTTTTTGTCCTAAAGGGGAGTCGGTAACTGATTTCTTCATTATTAGTTGTTAATTTTATATAGTTCAACCCCCACTTCCACGGTTACCACTGAAAACGATCACTCCTGTCTTAGGGATATCTGATAAGCCTTGATTTGACTTTCTCTCCGGTCATTTGTATTCTGTTTGAACAAAAGTAATAGAAAAATTGCGTGTTCGCACTTCCGAAATTGTGATTTACTTTCAGGATCCGATGATGAGTATAAATAACGAACAATATAACAATGTGTCAAAAGATTTCGCAATCTCTATAATTTCAAAACTTAATTCATGCATTGGCATGTTTGATACAATGGTTCGAATCGTACACCACCAGCAAAAAGTTATAACAGTCAAAAGAAGTCGAATTTTTAGTGTGCTTCCTGCAATAACAAAAAATATGACTATTCAAAATGAAAAATTAGAGAATTATGAGAGGATACGGGAATACAAAATAAATGACACAATTATCTGTATCCATAAAGAAAATTCATACCAATATTTGTAGATGAAACAATATCATTGGTTCATTAACAGCTTTCGTTAGTGTAAAAAATTTTGGAAAATAAAATTTCCTTGTAAAATGATTTCTCTAATAGAAAAAAGTATAAAGTCGTGTACCTCAGCATATTAGCTGCATTAAGGGGTTTCATAGTTTGAATATGATAAGTGTATAAGGACAATGTTTATAACTATGCCCATTATGTAAAAATTTTAAATAATGAGAATATTCATCACATCTTTGCAAAAACTCATTAAATGTACAAAAATCTGTTGTTATTTATTGTTAGTTTTTATGAATATTGAATTGTTTATCATTAAAAGTTAAATTGGTAATAATGTATTTAATGATTTTTATTATTTTCTCTATTTTGGCTTCCTCTGTTATCATCCAAATTACCCAGCAATTTTAATTGTCCACAAAACATAGGGCTTTTTGTGATTTTTTGACATTTTTTCAACGAGAATGTATTTCATGCATTCAAATAATTATGAAATATGAATGTTTTTTATATTTTCCAATTATATGAGTATGTTTTTTAAAATTATACCACTATAGAAAAACTGTAAATTGTTACTGGCACGGATACAGCCACACCTATTTAATGACCTTATTACCGACTTATCTGTTTACCTGTTTTACAATATTTGACGTTTGTACACCCACAATTCAGTTTCATAAGCTCTATGTATAAATTCTTGCAAGTAAAATTCTTTACTCTTTTTTCAAAACAAAAATCAAGCGTTCCAATTCGCAATTATAACAGACAATACATACACATACACATATGTGTACAGATACCGATGACATTGCAACTTTCCCGCCGCCATTCAGAAATAGCGGAAAACTGCTTTTTTCCGATAAATTAATATTCATTCATATATGCGAGTATTTTAAAAGGGAGTGTCTAGATCGGTGTAAAAAACTGGAACAAAGTATCCAACAACCTCATTGATAAATGAAATTACACCTATTTATGTCGCGTGCCCGTGAAATAACAGGAATATGTTACGTCTGTTCATCGTGACAGGTAGCAGCTTATTTCTCGAAGACAAGAATAATGCGCGTATTAGTAACAAAGGAAAATAAAAACAATTACTACAGCTAACTTGATTGCTATGTAAAATATATATTTGTAGATTTACGCATGTATTGGAATGTTATGTATAAAATTAGAAAATATCAGGAAAACTAACCAAATTATAAGACATTTTCTCATTGATTAGGTAATAACTAGTTAAAGTGGAACCGAGCTTTTCATCATAATTTTATATTATTAATGTTTTAAAAAATTTTAAAATTTATCCTTGTTCAATATAATGTTGAAAACTGTAATTCCAATTTTCAACATTCTTCTTTTTTTCTGGAAAATTCACACCATTACAAAGCTTTTCAGCTATGAATGAGCGTGGAATACTTATAAGTACTGTATGCAAAAGGTCAATGAAAATTCTGAACAAATCAGATTATTTTCTTGATTTATCTACTGATTATCAGTGATCAAAAGCTATAATCACTTTACTTTTACTTTTAAGTATCTAATGTTATCCAAATTTACATTTTTTCTCGAAAAAATTACGAAAATATAAACTCCATTTAAAACTTAGAATTTATAGCAACATTGACATTAAATATTTTGTTCGTTTTCGTACGTAAATACTTTCTTGTTTTACGTGTGAAATTCGCTTTTATTATAATGGCACCGTAAATATTGAATTTAATTAATGTACCAAAAAACTTAATAGTATTACCGATGAAGGACAGATATATGAGATACCCGAATTTGAAAGTATTTATCGTGTTTATGATGCAAATAGAATAATTGTTGCTATAATTAATTAATTGTTACTGATTCTGAGCAGTTTTGATCCGTTTAATTTTATTATTAACTAAACTAAAGCACTAAAATAGATTTATTTACTATCCATGTATACTGAGACTTGTAGTTCTGCAGGATGTTACAAGTGCTGTAATGTGCATTTGAAGAAGCTCTTTTATTGTTTTTTAAAAGATTTTTAACATTAAAGTAGCTGTGTTTTCATTCCAGATGCTCATAAAATTGGTTCAATATAAAAACCAGGTCCGCTACTAAACAAAACTAATCTTTGTGACATTGTATAGCAAACATAATCCTCCCTTTCTGAACGTTGACAATTTTAAATTTGTCTCCAAATAAATTGGGTCCAGTGAATTTAGTTTACTTTAAAATAAATTTTTTTAAATCTTTTCCGCTTCTTCAAGGATACTTTAGTAAGAACTCAAAAAATTTAACTTGAAGGACGTCAATTATAGTAATTGCAGTGTTTAGTACTTGGTCCCTTAAAACGATTACATTATATGTATAGGAACACTAAACCTACTGGTTTTATCTTCTCCTTTAAAAATGTCAAATTAGTTCACAAACTATTTGACGCGCGATAATTCCAATTTTTATTTAACTTAAAGCGGTGCTGTAAATTATATTTTCGTATTATTTAGTATTAATTAATATTTTAGGCGTTCACGATGATCAGTATCACTATAAAGTAAAGCTTTCAGCCTTTAACCGTGTGAGTTTGATATTGCAGTTTTGTTTCCTCTGCATTGCAGTTCACTTCTTCATGGTACTATTCCTGAACTATTCAGAATTAAATGAAACGTTGTCCTTCATTCTTTTGTTGTTGGCATTTTAATTTTTAATATTGTAATTGTCAAATATAACGATTACAGTCTGAAATTGATGAAGTGTTCAAGGGCTGTTAATATGTAACGGATGCAAATAGCAAATATCATAAGATAATAAAAGTGTTGCCGTTGCAAAATTTGTCCTTGGCATTATAAGAGTGCAACAATTTTGATTCCTATTAGTGTTTCTTCGCAAAACAGCCGACACCTTATTAGGAGCACCGCACTGACCTGCAGCGTTGGTTGTTCGGATAAGGAAAATTACATCACGCAAACATACGGATAAGGATTGCTAAAAGGCGGTGAAACGAAAGTACCCTGTAGTTAGTGCATTTCCTATCTCATTATTGAACTTGTTATTGTATGTAAAATGTCTTTATAAAAGTTATAAGGTTATGTAAGTGTGGACGACCATTAACTGTCTAAGAAATGCCCAAGAAAAGCTTTGATTGACCACAATTCTAACTTAAACTATCAAGAAATACAGACAAGATCACAATGTTAAAACACATACGCAACACAAATAAAAAAGTTGACAATTTGTTTGAAAAAGTTGGAGAAATACTTAATTTTCTTAAATTAAAAATTCTGATTCATTAAGCATTTCTTTACAATGCCTAAATCTATCACTTTTAACCATTAGAAATGCCACTCTATTAATATGTAACTACCATAGTGCACGACAGTGATCTGCGCTGGGTATAGTTATAGCTGCAAAGTAAAATAGGGGTACACGTTATTTTTATTTTTATTAGTATATATATGTATATATAGATTTGTGAAAATATTCTTTAAGGAAGACATAAAAAAGATACAAGAGAATTTTACTACTTTTTTTTTTTAAAANAAGTTTCTTAAAAATTACAATTTGGACCTGAATTTGTAAAACTTAAATCCTTGCAGAAATAGATTTACTAGATACCTTAGTTGATATTACAAATTAAATTGTAATAATTAAGAAACTTGAAATAATTTAAAAAAAAAACATGTTAAAATTGACATTATTACAAGTTACCTAATAAATTCTACTATTTCTACGGCATAAAAATTTAGTTTTCTCTGTGTACGTCACCTAAATTATTTTGTAACCGATAGTTCATAAAATCATTTCAACACAAAAAGCCGTCAGCAAAACTTGAGTTTAAATACGTTGAACAAAGTAGTATCTACGTTTAGTGATTATAGGCTGCGCTATTAAAAATGTACCGGGAAATATTCCACATTAACCACGTCATAGTAATATTATTTATGTGTGTAATATTAATGAGATATCATAGTTTAAACAAAACGTTTTGCAGGTAATTGGAATTTTTGTATCAAGGTAAGGTAAGCAACATAGACCAACAGCATCCTATACGTAAAGTTACATGAAACACGCCGCAAAGTCGTAATATTTGTAGAATTTCATTATGTTCTCCTTTGTCCTTTATGTTGATCTATTTTTAATTTAGTTGCTTCATAAAATTAATTCTTAAATGTATATCTATGTTTATAGGCTTTTCTTTTTTCCGCTGTTATATAAGTAATTTTTTATCGGTGATAACTGAAAATATCTATTATAAATACCCTTGCGTCTATTCCATAATAAATGTTTTCAGCGGAACATAACCAGATCGTTTTGCTAACACAACAGGCGCTGCGTGTTCTAAACTAAACGTTAACAAACCCGTGTGAACATAAATTTATAAACACGAAGTAAAAACTAAACCCTGAACGCCATTTTAAACTGCGCTCCAAGCTTTCAAGGCCGAAGAAATGTAACAGTAATTTTTCGTCTGTTATTTAAGAATTGAGAGTTAATTTGTTGGAAAATGGGCAAAGGATATTTAGGAAATCTGTACGTAGGACAAGAGTTAGGAAATGTATCGGAAAAGGTAGACAGCGTAGAAGTATTAGATGAATTAAGATATCATTTAGCAAGAAAATTTAATGAATAGGTAAAGCATAACGTACTTATCTATAAAAATTTAAAAACATGTAAATTAACAGGCTAGAAATCGTTTGTTTGGTCTAGTTAGAGACTGGCAGTTGCAAGAAAATAACTTTGTATATTGAAGATGCGATTAATATTATTTAAGACAAGACAGCTTTGTTAAGGATAGATTTAAAAGATTATCGTACAGTATTAGCATCCAACAAGGAGGAATTAGAGTTAGCTCTAAATCATTACGTAAACTGGAAGCAGAATATGATATGAAAATTAATACAAGTAAACCAAAACCTTTGGCTTACAAGGTAGGTATGTAAAGTACGGTAAGATTGGTTGGTTACGCACTTCCACTCTTTCCTATCCTGAGCTAATCATTCCCCAAAATTAGAAGATCCCACATCCTTAACTATTTGCAAACAGTAATCTAATCTAGGTCTGCCTCTACCCTTCTTAACTCCTGTTTCTGCCTCTAATATGCCACTGCTAGTCTCTCTAGTAGATATTTTACTAATCTATCTCGGCTATTTCTTATTGACTTCCATAGAGTCCTTTGTTCTCATATTCTTTCTAGTACCTCTTCATTTTTAACCGTCTCTCTCCACGGTATCTTTATCATTCGTCTGTAACACCACATTTCGAGCGCTTCTAACTTTTTCTTTTCCGTCGTGCCCACCGTCCATGTTTCGCACCCGTGCAATTCCGCGTTCCAAACATACAACCTTTTTCGAATTTCTAAATTAACCGTTTGCGAACATAGAAGTGACTACTTTTAATTGAAGGCGACTAGACCTTGCTGATAGTAATAAACTTAAAAATCACTTAATAATTTTGATATAATGTTCATTCTAAAACTTATTGAAGAACTCGGGTGGAATTGAAAGTTTAGAGTTAAAATCGGGATCGACCTCAGGATTGTCGCCAAAAGTGTGTGTACCGATGTATAATGGAACCTTCTCAACACCAGCGGACTAATCAAACTAAGATTAGATAATTATGCTTAATAAACCTAACACGCACGAAAGAAGTCACTGACCAAAAGGTGGTGTTTTAACTAGAAATGAAGCAATTGACATTTTTGCCCGTTAGTAACGATTAGAGTGCTTTTTTGCGAATTTGGAATATTCAACACAACACACTGGAATTGAACTGAATTTTTCATTCTTCCGGTTATTGGACACACCAAAAAAAGATGCATTACCATTTTTATGGCTTTCCACGTCGAAAAGTGCTTTCTATGTGTAGCAAAATAGATACTTAAATTTGAAACGATCACATTTGCATATTAAATCCTGATGATTAGACAATTACCATAAACGACACGTGTTAACAATTCCCACGTGCATCTTTAATTAAATAGAATGCTTTCCATCTACTCATTATGTATAAATGCGGCATTCCGGCTTAGAGCACTAATTTACGATAATTTGTGAAAATTACAGTGCGTCTGTTTATTCATGAAGTTTTGTCATTAAGAGAAACAAACTGGAACAATAAATAAAACTGAAATCGATTCATACTAATTTAGTACTTCTATTTACTTCAATAAAATTTAATAAAGTGTGAAAAAAGTTTTTTAATATATTTCACCACTAATTTCAAAGTTAGCATGATTATAGCATAGACTCGTGGGGGGTATTCATGTAAAAAAAATCTACATCCGAAGAATTTACTCTCAATTAACTAATATACAAGATAAATACAGTTTTTTTATGTTTTAAAACGGAAAAAAAATATTTTACTGCATTGGACCAATAGATAACCATTGCTAACTTATTAGATATACATTTATATTCTTGCTCTGACTATATACACTATAAAAGTAATTAATTAGTGTCAATAGAATAATTAAGATTTTTTTGAAAATAGAAAAGAATAGGTACCTACATACAACAAGATCATATTATTAAATGAGATTAATGTTGCGTCTTATATTTTTCTTCTAATAATTCTTCAGTTAATACATAATTTTGTTTATTTATCCACCTGCTGTATAATCTACCAAATAATTTTTCACCCATCACTATCCCTCATTCGATTGAAAGTTTTACAAATAAATATAACGATAACAGAAAGAAAAAAATCTCAAATTAGTCAAATATTTAAGAAGCAAGCTTTTGTTCATCTGAAAATGATAGTAATTTTTATTTATTCTTTACAAAATCATAGAGTTTCTCTTAATGCTTGAAAATATTAGTAATGTACCTGGTAATATAGACTGTTTGCACCTATAAGTACATGCGTCTATAATTTCCAATGTCTTAAGTGGTACTACTGAAATTGTACCACGAAAAAAAAGGATACGTTATGCTTGATGTGCAACTAAACTGGACACGAGAAGTATTATTCTAAATTTCACAAAGGGAGATTGATTGAGACTAACTGAGGATGTCTAATATGAAATTTTGGGTGACAGCGTCTCATATCTGTAGCTTATTTAAATAATTGATATCCACTGCAAATCAGTGACATACTACACATTATAGAACAGAAATTCAAAAGAAAATAGGGGGAAAACAGCATATTCAAATCTAGAAAGATATTAAAATATATATAGCATACTCGAATCGAAGTGTAAACATAAATACAGAGAGCAAATGTCAACAACTATTTCGTCGGGTCAGCTAGTAATATTCATAATTTGCAAGCCTAAAAATAAGTTGCACTTTTGTATTATTTCTTTAATATTAAGAGAAAGGATTCGTTTGAGGTAAAATTGTAACGCGGGTCGCGTTGAAACCGTGAGCAGGTAGGTAAGTAACACGGTAATATCGGTTTCGAACTAGGGATTGAGTTATCTTGTTGCCACGAAACATAATCTCTATTACGAAAGGGTTTGAACGGTCTCCATAAACACTACTCTATGTGCTCTAATTTTATATTTCCTGCCAGGGGTTACCTTACACCGTTTATTTATGTTAGTTTATTAGCTACTGTTCTGCAGCTAATTGGACATACTGGTTGCAGGTGATTTACTGTATTTCCTATTCAATGACGGAGAAAAGCGTTCCGCGGAATGCTTGAAATTTCTCTCGAATCAGGCGCTTTCGCTAATGGGATGACAAACAACTTACTTATCAGTAAAATGCACCGTACATAACAATTGTCATTTATCTATTATACTGCAGTAATGTTCGCTCCTTCGCATAGAAGCAAACTTGAAGAACAGACGTTACACATTCAATAAACTAAAGATTTACTCTAATATTAATACCTTAGAGTACGTAAGAAAAAGAGTAGAAGTTGTGTTTATTGTCATTAGACCATTATCTACCTTTGTAATTGGTTATGAAGAGAAAATAAATTCTTTAACATCCGGATCTTTTTAGGATTCTTACTTGCTGACTCATTTGTCTACGTAAAATAGTGGTGTAAAAAGGGTTAGTTGGTTTATTCCTGCACAATCCATAGATAAGCCTTGGATAAAGACTAATAGTTGTTGGTAATTCTAATAATATTTAAACAACTGACCAAAGTATAGACTCAAATTAAGTAATAGATGTCAAATTATGCAATTTATGTGCGATGAAAAAAAAAATAAACAATTTTTGTACGATCACTTTTGAATAAGAGGGAAAGTACCGACAACAAAGCAAATTATTCATAAAATAGTCGAGTTCTCGTTGACATTCTTCGAAACAAGACAGCGAACGGTAACTGGATTTCGTCCTTGCTGGAATAACAATGATCTTGCATGTTCGATTTTATTAAGTAATCGATTTCGAGAAAAAAAAAACAATATGACATTGCGACCCTTGTCGGGACCATGACCATTAAAACGAGTCAAATAAAAAGTTTGAACGGTTAGCTTTGTAAATTGTTAAATTAATCGTACGTGTAATAATAAGTTATACTTTTTTTTTTTAAAAAGTACAATCGTTAAGTATATAAAATCAACCGACTGATATATCAATGCACAACCCAATTTCCTGCCTTTAGAGGCTTGAAATTTTACATAAATGTTCCTTATACAACTAAGATACAATTTTTTAAAATTCAACCCCCAATCAATGTTTGATGTATCGATCAAACCACAGCCTAAACCGCTGAGTTAGATATCATCCCCTGTAAAATGAGTTTTGTAAATAGTACCCCTAAATGAATGAAACGGAAGTCAAAAATTTAATACATTACAAATTTATAAACAAATGCCCAGGACTTAGGTTGGGTTATGGTGGGAATGGTTTGCACCATGAACTACCGATAAAAAAGGTACCGCCCGAATTCAGACGGGTTACGATCAGTAGATACATTAAGAAATCTATCCTTAGAAAACTTTGATAATTAGACATTACAATTTTTATAAAATTTTATTTTAAAGCCATCATTGGCACTCATATATTTGCTTCCGTTGACTTCTTTAAATTATGGTTCACTGAATCGCTCCTATAGGTGGTAGATATTTAACCTTAAACCCTTCACAAATTCTAATTGTAACAACATTCTAATTGTCAAATATAACGATTACAGTCTGAAATTGATGAAGTGTTCAAGGGCTGTTAATATGTAACGGATGCAAATAGCAAATATCATAAGATAATAAAAGTGTTGCCGTTGCAAAATTTGTCCTTGGCATTATAAGAGTGCAACAATTTTGATTCCTATTAGTGTTTCTTCGCAAAACAGCCGACACCTTATTAGGAGCACCGCACTGACCTGCAGCGTTGGTTGTTCGGATAAGGAAAATTACATCACGCAAACATACGGATAAGGATTGCTAAAAGGCGGTGAAACGAAAGTACCCTGTAGTTAGTGCATTTCCTATCTCATTATTGAACTTGTTATTGTATGTAAAATGTCTTTATAAAAGTTATAAGGTTATGTAAGTGTGGACGACCATTAACTGTCTAAGAAATGCCCAAGAAAAGCTTTGATTGACCACAATTCTAACTTAAACTATCAAGAAATACAGACAAGATCACAATGTTAAAACACATACGCAACACAAATAAAAAAGTTGACAATTTGTTTGAAAAAGTTGGAGAAATACTTAATTTTCTTAAATTAAAAATTCTGATTCATTAAGCATTTCTTTACAATGCCTAAATCTATCACTTTTAACCATTAGAAATGCCACTCTATTAATATGTAACTACCATAGTGCACGACAGTGATCTGCGCTGGGTATAGTTATAGCTGCAAAGTAAAATAGGGGTACACGTTATTTTTATTTTTATTAGTATATATATGTATATATAGATTTGTGAAAATATTCTTTAAGGAAGACATAAAAA
>NW_020439003.1:1259548-1288777 GCF_000699045.2 Agrilus planipennis | reverse complement strand
TGCTTTCGTTGACTTCTTTAAATTATGGTTTACTGAATCGCTCCTATAGGTGGTAGATATTTAACCTTAAACCCTTCACAAATTCTAATTGTAACAACTCTTTAACCTTTATAATATAGGTATAAAATAAGAAAATGAATACTTAAATAAACAAAAGGTTTCGTAAAAAAAAGATTATTAATAAGTCCTTCCTTAAGACTTAATCTTGGATTTTGGTAGATACTTAAGTACTAAATTTAATTTTTTTTTTCTGGACACTACATATATGAATGTACATATAAATGATGTTGCATTAGTTTCGCATTTTTTTAAAATATGTACCTACACTTCTTTTTCTTAATTTTCGCAACCGAATTCCGTATGACATTTTAAACATTCGCGGTGTAGTTTTTGTATGTATATAGAACTTTGAATAACAACAATAAATCGATTCGGTTCACATGAGAATTCTAATGCATTTGCTTTACTTCCTATAAAACCGTATCCATTTAGTGGCAACCTACGGCCGATGGTGTGATTGCAAAACTTCGAAAAACGGATAACCAACAGCAGTAGGTCGGTATCGCAAACGCTTACTACAAGTAATTTATAGCGTGGTCTCTAGCAATTTTTCCTAAAGGTTCTGATTCATTCGAGCGCGTGAGCGTGAATAAGGAAAACTCAGCTCGCAACCATAACTTGTTAGTTAATGGCTCGAATTTATACAATGGACATTACTATATCAGGTTTTAAATACATATGTAGATATATTTTATTATTGGTTTTAAGACCTAGTTTCATACTACTATGAGCAAAATGTACGATATATCTCTTGATATTTTAATAAAACAAAATAGAAATGATTGAAATCCTTACGTTATAAAAGTGTGACTCCGTTTGTAACCCCTCTCCATTCAAGGGTATCAAGCAAACACCAATATTAAAGCCTTACATGCTGTCATAAGTTAAAATCTTATTGTAAGGTCTTGCACTCAAATTATTGATACAGAACTCAATCTAAACTAATATAAAAGTCTGTATTTTCTTTTGTTTTATGCAGCAAATATTGTTAGCAATAAAGGCCCCCTTTTTAAATTGTTTTTAATAACTGATTTTAAATATATTGTAATATATTTTAGTTTTACACATGTGCATTATTCCATATAAAAGGTTTTTAATTTTTTGGTTTTTGTTATTAAATCAAACACAAATGTGTAGATATATGTGCGTATATGAATATACCTAATGGTGAAAGTTAATGTAATAGTCTTATGACAGTCTGACTAGACGTGATATTGATACTTAATTGAATTATAGTAGGTGAAGATCGAGGGTACAGTAGAGTGAAGATCAAGGCTCACATCAAGCACTGAGTTATTATACTTAGATGTGCATATTAATCTGACGGCCTATTATAATGGCTTGAAAATCCACTTTATTGTTCAAGTTTAATATTACGTAAAACACTGCAATGGGATTTGGAGGAAATTTCAAACGGATTTTCTTTGTTTTCATTCAATGACGGAGAAAAGCGTTCCGCGGAATGCTTNTTTAATTTTCAAAATTGTGTATTTATTTGTATTTGAATAATGGTATGTAATTAAATCAATTGTTATTATTGTGAATATATTTGTACGTTTAATGAACTCTGTAAAATAGTTTGGTTATAAGATGAAAGCACTGTTGCCTTCTGAATAAAATTAATTCATAAATAATAACTACTACAATTAAAAAAGTACTGTATTTATTGATCCTTTCCCGTAGGTTTACACAATAATTAGACAAAATAAACATACAGTAATAAGCTTCAACATTTCTTACTGTTAAACAACTTCATGCAATTGATAATGTTTGGACTAGGTCTATGCCTATTCTTTCTCTACTAATACTAACAGTATTACAGAGGAACATAAAAATACGGAGTCCACTTGTACATATTTAAATATTATCAGTCTTATGTGCTACAAGTTACCTGATAAATTCTATTATTTCTACAACAAAGTCATTTAGGTACACTAGAAATTGGTAATTTTTGCATTTTCATAAAAATTTTGTTTTTTCCATGTTGTTTGTAAATGATCAATTTGAAATTAAATAGTGCATGCATCTAAATGCATAATACACCCACCAGTTTCAGGTCGAGAACTCATCATTAATTGTAAATCTGTCACTAAAGGTGAGTGTAATTCTTCTAAAAATATTAATAGGAATTTGGAGTAAAGAAACGCTTATTCAATTGTTTATTATAAAACAGGTAGATAATATGCAGAAAAGTGGCTTTTAGTAGATGCAAGGTACTGCTGTTACGTGTTAATTTTATTCAAGTAGGTGTTAATTAGTAATAAAATAAAGTAAATGACACTCATCGAAATTGTAAACTTATAATAATGATACAAGATTAAAAAAAAAAAAATAACGGTTGTGCAATGTAAAGTTGTAAAAAATGGAAAACTTTGCGGTGTCACTCATTCCCTGGTACGTACGTAAGTAATTTTAAAAAGAATTGCTCGACTAACGTCCTTAGAATTGTATGTTAGTTTACAAATGGAAAGGAGTAATGAATGAAAGGAGCAGGGTTCGCAAAAATAGCCCGGAGCAGGAGTGTAGCAGCTTTTTTAAACCTTGGACGGTGGATACTTTGTTATTTTCGCATAAATAAATAATTAGGGCTTTCCTTCGAAAGATAACATTTTCAATGAAAATAATTGACTTAAATAAACACATTTCTACGTAAACTTAGTCGTACGTGTGGGTCCTTGAATCACCATTTGTTCAATATTCTGTTTTTATTTATTTCTACATATTGCGCATTATTGATTCAACAGTACTTGTAAACTGCATAAGCGATTTAATACATAATTGCAATGGTCCACACCCAATGTTACGTTTTCTTTTTCTTTTTACTATTCTAATTATTACATACACTTCCAATATTTTTTTACAATAAAGCGCCGATTAGCAAAATGATAAATAGCAGTATAAATCCGTTACGTGTAATTATTACGAAACAGTAACGTTATCGACAGAGAAATAATGAAATTTTATATTTGTGCACGGATGTAACAAAATATGAATGAAGCTGACTATCGCGAGATATATTTATTCTGGAGCAGCCTCCTGTTACCTCGAACCGCGATCATGTAAATGTATCAGTGAAAGTTCAATGTATCAACCCATGTTTCTAGCCCCATCTGGTTTCCGTATACCAGTATCTGAATTAAACGGCCATGAAGGTATTACCCCTCCACGTGCATATAAAAGCCAACGTCCAGGCTCTCAATATAGTTCGTTAGAAAATTCCAAATACAGTAAACATGAGAGTTCTCCAGGTAAGCAAAAACACCTGCAGTAAACGTTCATTTAGTTGATGTAAAAATCGATTCATTTTAGATCTGCTCATTTGCCCTCCTAATTGCCAGTAGCGTCTTCTGTGAAGATGCCAAGAAAGAAAAACGTGGACTTCTTGGTTTGGGCGATGCTGCTTTGATTGGTGGCGCTCTTGGTCATGGTGTTGCCCTTGGAGGTCTTGGACATGGTATCGGTATTGGTCCAGGACTAGTAGGTTCCGCTCTTGCTGGACCTGGACTTGTTGGTCCTGGCTTAGGTCCGATTGCAGTTGGTCCACCAAGAACTCATTCACACTCAATCAGTACCGTGGACAGAGCTGTTCCTGTCGGAGTACCTGCTCCTTACGCCGTCCCTGTGAACCGTCCAGTACCAGTAGCCGTCCCGGTTGATGTACCCGTTGATGTTCCTCGACCATACCCTGTAGACCGACCTGTAGCAGTACCTGTTGATGCTCCACGTCCCGTACCCGTTGATGCACCAAGACCCGTTCCAGTGTCTGTGCCACACCCTGTTCCTTATGATGTGCCAAGGCCTGTTCCTTTGCCTGTACCAGCTCCAGTTCCCGTCCCAGCTCCTGTTCCCGTTGGTGTACCTTCCCCTGTACCAGTACCGGTTGACGTTGGTGTTGGTGTAGTTGGTCACGGACTTGTCGGTCCTGGTTTAGCTGGTCCCGGTTTAGTTGGTCCCGGTTTAGTTGGTCCCGGTTTAGTAGGTCACGGTTTAGTTGGTCATGGTTTAGTTGGCCATGGTTTAATCGGCGATGGTCTCGGCGGTCACAGAACCCTCCTTTCGAAACATCTTTAATTTTCAAAATTGTGTATTTATTTGTATTTGAATAATGGTATGTAATTAAATCAATTGTTATTATTGTGAATATATTTGTACGTTTAATGAACTCTGTAAAATAGTTTGGTTATAAGATGAAAGCACTGTTGCCTTCTGAATAAAATTAATTCATAAATAATAACTACTACAATTAAAAAAGTACTGTATTTATTGATCCTTTCCCGTAGGTTTACACAATAATTAGACAAAATAAACATACAGTAATAAGCTTCAACATTTCTTACTGTTAAACAACTTCATGCAATTGATAATGTTTGGACTAGGTCTATGCCTATTCTTTCTCTACTAATACTAACAGTATTACAGAGGAACATAAAAATACGGAGTCCACTTGTACATATTTAAATATTATCAGTCTTATGAGCTATCTAATCAGATTTTTCCATAACCCTTTGTTAAATAAAGGTGGTATAATACTTCACTGCTTATCGCTAGCACTTTTGTCAATTTGTATCACATTACTTTCATTATCTTGGTGTGAAAATTCTATTGTTGGTTTTCTTTGAATTTTGTAGTATTGAAAAACATAAGCAATTACTATCGGAAGCACAACTAAAACAAAATAAGCTTTTGTAATTCAACCAAGTAACTTTTTAATAATTAACAACTTACTCATTTCGGCAAAGAGTGGTACATACGCACACCATATTTTGTAATTAATACCCTTATCAATATAAGAAACTAATATTCCTATTTGTATCGCCAAAATAATAATTGTTGCTCCCATAATTACAATTAACCATAGTCTTAGTAGTTGTAAATCATTCTGTAAACAAAAAATCATATTATTAAAGAAATCGTTGTTCATTTTAATAGTTATAACTACATATTTGTCTGTACTTAATTATAGTAGAAAAACCACCGTTGATAATTTTGAAATATGTAAAAGTTAAAACTTAAATTGAATCAACTATTACAGGATTTATTCTTGTAATTGTTAACGCTGTAGATAAATGTTATGAATAAAATATACACTACGTTTCTGAAAAGAAATATTACATGCATTTAGCTGCAGAAATTGTTACTTTACTATGTAGTGTTTGCTATGATGATAATAAAAAAATTACTTAATATACAATTCATTTGCGTCCTGTTGTTATGTTATCATAATAACGTATGATGAGTCCGTCCAAATTAGGACTACAGTGCGCGTTGTCGGTAGTGACTACATTTTAATTTTACATATACAGAACGGTAGTCTTTAAAGGGTTAAATCGATAGCCTTTACGGCACTTCACGAATCTCTTAATGGTTTTCTACAATTTTTAACCAAAAATTAAATTTTTCAACCGTCTATAAACGGCTAACTGGCTAATGAAGATACGATCAGACAAACCAGCGTTAGAGTATTATTATATGTGAAAAGATTAAGGTAAATTTTGACAAAGGAGATTTAAAAGCTAATAAATGGCTAAAGATGAATTACTTACCCGTAGGATTCCGATGAACAGTAAAACTGCCAAAACAAAAGGAATAACATGAAGAAATTCCAAAATTTCGATGTAAAGTGTACCCACTAAAAGTAAAAAAGAGTAAAACATATAACTAAGGACTACAATTGTATAAAAAAAAAATTAATTAAAATGAATACCGGTACTTACTAAAACAATCATCTGTACAACTTCTTTCTTGTACATCTATTATTATAAATTCAATTGTAACAACAGTATGGAGAACCTAAAATGTTATCCAAAATAAAAACGGTTATTCAAGTAATAATTAATAAAGTGCATTTAATGAAAACATCGTAATCAGTTGAAACGTTTAAAATTTGTAATAATTTCCACTGAAACATTTTGTAATATTAAAGAAATACAAGACCAGCTTACTTTTTAATGTTTCAATTCTTTTAGAGTTTTATTCTACGAATGTTTCAGGTTTTTAGGCTTTTTTTCAAGAGTACTAAACCCAAGCCAAAAGATGTATTTACTTAAATAGGTAGATGAATTTATCAGGTAAAATTACTAAGTCGCTATGTTAGAAAATATTTATCGAAAAAGGTCGATGAATTTTCCAGGTAAAATTCATTTTCTGTTTTAATAAATATTTCATGGGATAGATTTAGTAACTAACAAATTTTGGCAAAGACTCAAAAAGCTGAAACAATTGTATTAAAGTAAAACTCTAAATATGTTC
Source organism: Agrilus planipennis (assembly GCF_000699045.2). Classification (NCBI taxonomy): domain Eukaryota; kingdom Metazoa; phylum Arthropoda; class Insecta; order Coleoptera; family Buprestidae; genus Agrilus; species Agrilus planipennis. Next base: position 1,282,468 of record NW_020439003.1, on the reverse strand, counting down.
AAACATTAGAAAGCAATATGGTTTTATTTCTTTAATGTTATAGAGTTTTCCCTTAAGAAATGTCACAATAAGTATATTATTAAATAATTAAATACCATTTGAAAGCCAGAAAGCCACAATAACATTGTCCTGGATCCGTTACAGTATAGACCCATCTTTAATAATGTAACTGTAAACACTACAACACAGTTATAATTTCTCTTTACAATTGCTGCTATTTCCGAACAAAATTAACAAAATATCTATTTGGTGATAAAGGCTAACAATTTATATAAGTGTACAGTATCTTGAATTTTGCGCTTCCTATTGGTGGGTGTCGTTGATAGGTTGTGTATGATAAAAAAAAAAATGCGAGCAAATTTTGTAATTGTCAGGATAATCCTGTGACGATTTATTGACCGTTTTACATTCGGAAGACCTCTAATTATGTCGTAAAATATTAGTAACCTCTTAGCTGGCGGAATAAAGCATGTTGATTATTCAGTATTCCTGCGAGGGTAATTATTACGCTGATTCCAAACTAACCATTCAAAATATTATAACTTTTATAACAGTGATATTTAAACCTAATTATGTAATGTTTGTAAAAAAGAAAAGAAAAAGAACAACAAAAAAGATTTGTGTGGGTTTCACTGAATTTAATGGGAAATCTCTAAAGGCTATGTTATACGGCGTCTGAATTTTCAATAGGCGCTTCGTGTAATGTGGCCTTAACATGATCGAATGGTCATTTTCAGAGAGTGATTTTTTTTAAATGAATCTTTAATTAGTTAGTACTTGAAAGTTTGTTATTACGTTTAGTGTAACCCGCACGTCTTTTTTTGATTACTCCCTTATCTTTTTTCAATAGTAGTAGTTACTTATCAAATACGTAAACGTAAATCAGTCTGCTATATCAATTATCTTTTTTTTTTAAAAAAGGACGTGTATTAGCTACACGTGCACACTTCAAGAATCAGTTATTTACTTTATTAGAATGAATACCGTTGCTAGTCTTTTTGAAAATGTGTTGTTTTCAATTATTTTCATATTTGGTGTTTTGTTAATATTATTTATGGAAGTGAAAAAGCTTGCTCCTAATATCTTGGAGATAATTTAAAGTAAACACCTATCTACGACCTAATATTTTCACAACTACAATTAATTGAGACAAAGCCAAGATTGGCTTATGAAGTCAAAGTTTGTGAAATTCTTGTCGTATTTTATTCACAAATTTTGTTACCTAATGGTTTTTTAATCTTTTAAATGTTAAATTACCATTTGAATGTACCTATCATCATTTACAAATTTTGAGAAGGATTAATTTAATCGAATGAAACACTCGACTTATTATTCCAAACGGTGAAAACTTAGGGAAATGAAAAATCATTTGCATCCTTTCGTATACTTATGACGATAAACATATGAAAATAAATGTGGCAGAGCACCAAGTACAAGGTATTGATAAGAAACGATATGACATTAACATTACATTAACGTCAAAATTGCAGTGGGTAATTTATTAGTAGTTAAGTACAATTTTTTATAAGTAGTGAAAACTGTTTAGTAATTTATCATTCTACTTCTTTTTGATTTCTAATTTATCAATTGCATACTATTTTGATAAATATGTAGGTATTTCGATAAATATATACATAGGTATTCATGTACATCGTCAATCTATGTTAATCTTGCTAACTTTGAACTCGAATATATTTTCTTTTTGAGCCTGTTACCTTGTAATGAAGGGCTCTGGTATTATTCCTTAAAATTAAAAAAGTGCTATACGTTATTAAATAAATAAATGTCATTAAAAAGCGTATTGAATGGGAATTTTTGATTTTCGACTTCATCTCCGGAATTTGTTTCTAACAGAAAATTAAATGTTCTCCCTGTTACAAGGCTGTAAGCATGAACTACATTGTGAAGTTTTATATTCCTTTAAGAGTTGAATAAACACTTTTTCATGAACTCTTTTGCGTTCTATAATAAGGTCTGCAATCCATTTCTGAAGTGCGGAGGTGTAATTAATACTTCTAGTTATCTAACAAATACCTCGAAAGAAGAACCTTTACATTTATTTTTGAAAAAGATAAAAACACAATTTACTAAATTTTAACATTTTATTTTTTACTAAGTACCTACAGAACTTATTTTAAATGTTCGTAAATTTTTTTCTAGAATCAACATTTACCTGTCGTTGTAATACTTATTGTAGAAGTATTGCGAATTTATATTCTTATCGTTATGGAAAACTAGAAACCTTTTTGTTTTATATTTATGCTTTGTTGTGTGAGAACTTATGGGATACGCCTAAATTAGTTGAAATAACAAGATTATTAACTTTCAACTATAATTAATGCAGCAAGTCAAAGTTTAAGTTCTTGTAACTTTACAACAAATTAAAATAGGAATGCCCAATTTTTTTATCTGGAATATCATAATCTAGAAAATTTATAATAATCATGCTGTAAATTATGTTATAAAATTTTGCATAAAATGCAGCAGTTTAGATAACATTTTTGGAGCACTCTGTACACTTACCGTAGTATCTGTTTCTGAAACGGAAACTATTCCCAATAAAAAGGCCAAATGTTGAGGACATGTTAGCCTCAGGCATGTGGATTATTAAAAGATTGCTAGGTATTGTAAGGACTTATTTTGAAGGATAATAAGTAATATTACGCAACAGAAGTTCATTTCGCAACTTGAAATTTGATATAAAGTACAAAACATTTTCTGTACCCCCATTGTATCATTTAATTATGAGAATATCAAATAACTTTTCTTATATAGGTAACAAAAAAAATTACACATATGTCACCTGCAGGCAGATTACATTCAATATTCCGTTATGAATTAAAGCGATTGTTAATATTTACTATAAATAATTTACTAACATTTAGTATGCTTAGATTTGTAGATGATATAGCAGTATTAGGATCTAGAAAGGAGGAGTTAGATGTTGCTTTAAATAAAATGGATGCGGTATTGACAAAACAATATTATACGAAAATAAATAAAAGTAAAACGAAAATATTGATATGCAAGGGAAGAAAAAGTAGAAAAAGAGCGAATATAAAGATATAAGACGAAAAATTAGAAGTGGCTGATTTTAAGTCAGAACGAAAGGAGTAGTAGGGATATAAAGCCAATGATAGCGCAGGGTTGAGTCGCCTTCAATAAAAATAAGTCACTTCTACGCTCGCGAACGGTTAATTTAGAAATTCGAAAAAGATTGTTAAAGGCGAATGATGAGGATACAGTGGATAGAGAATGTTAGAAATGAAGAGGTATTAGAAAGAATAGAAGAACAGAGGACTCTATGGAAGTCAATAAGAAATAGGCGAGATAAGTTCTTCTCTCTCGTCTCTTCTCAGGCATGAAGGTCTAGTCAGAGTCATATTAGAGACAGAAACAGGAGTTAAAAGGAGTAGAGGTAGACCTAGATTAGATTACTGTTCGCACATAGTTAAGGATGTGGGTTGTTCTAGTTTTGGGGAAATTTGAAGATTATTGCAATTTATGTAGGCATTAATAAGCAGTCTTGCAGAGCTAAATAGAAACGATTTATGAATACTGTCGAAATATTATTGTAAATATATTGTTTCGACTAAAAAATAAATACAATAAATAAGAAAAAGGTGGATTTATGAAAAAGAAAGTATCGGTATTGTTACAAATGAAACAATAATACGCTTTCCGGTATTATTGCAGTTGTTTTTAATGCAAGTTATCTTTATTATACCATTATCTTTGAGTAAAGCCAACCTTAGAAATTCACCTTATCCTCTTTTAGTCAGAGATCGATCAAACATAAATAATGTTAATGCAAATATGATGCTTTACAAGTTGCAGTGTTGTGCATTATTGTCAAAAGAACAGGCATATAAAGTCACATTGTTAAAATGCGTAAGTTTTTTGTATTTATTTTTGTTAGTTACATTTATTTTCAAACGTAATTATTTATTATTGTTAAGAACAATAAATAATGTTCTCCTTTGCATTCCCATCGTTCATTTTATATTAAATGTTGAAAATAAACTGGTATTTAGAACCTGAAAGATATTTTTTACAATTAAGTAATTAGATATTTGTTTTTTTTAATACCTTTTGTCGTTATTTGAAAATATGAAAATGAAGTTTTCTAAAACACTTATGTTTTAAACTCATACTATTTTACCTCGAACTACTTTTAAATCGACAAATTTAAGCTTAAGAAAATGTAATCCCTAACAAACAAGATAATATTGATCAGATAGATAATCTTTATTCATCATTACACCAGTTATATTTTTTGTGCAAGTAAAGAAATACCTTATAATACTTAATTTATGGATACATAAAATGAGAAAAGTCCGTAAAAGTTTTTTTGGCTCACAGTAAAACAATGAAAACCAAATTATTTTAGGCTCTGCTAAAACTTCGCCAAAACGAATATCCCATAATGTGACTGTCAAAATGTCCTTCCTGTCAATTGTTAACGACTAAGCCTTAAATTCTCAAAAAAGTTTCCTTCTTCATCAAATTGGCATATATATCCATTATCTCCCAAAAACTATTGAAATGTATCAAATTTGTTTCCATTTCATATCTGGTATTTGAAGAGCGGTCCTCTTTCGTTGAGGTATTTAAATATAAATATTAACTACTTTCTGTCGTCGATATGTAAATATTATTTGAATATTTTTTGTCTAATATTCATTTGCGGAATATTCATGCCTAAATAGGAACATCCCATTGGGCAATATTAGATTGTACTGGGTTATGCGGACTTACTATGGATTTCTTACAAGGTCCAAGACCCGTACATTTCATTACAACCAAATATTTATTGCATTTGGAAACGAATGGGAACATTTGACGCAAGATTCCATTTTCAGCAGTAATACATAATTTTCTACACAAAACTTTATGAATTTTTTCTTAACTTAACTTGCGTTATTTTGGCCATCCCTTTGGATATTTCATGAGGTAACAATTAGGGTTTCGATGTGTTGGTTTGCCTCATTATTTCCTTATATTGCGTCCGCATTTGTATCTAGAGTACCTAAACTGAAATCCAACCGAGAAGGGGCGACATCCCAAAACAACAGACTAAATACGTAACAATCGTGCTCTTATATCTTTTTATTTAAATTCTGACGGACCATGTCGAGAATTTAATAAATCCCACCAAATGTAGTATTGTACAAATGACGTTTATTACGGTGTTTGTAGTAATTCATTAGAAAGTCTTGTTAGTATAATGGTACATATAACAGTATATTTGCACCATTTGAAATAAATACCATTGCCTATTGGAAGAATCTTTTTGATTATTTCAGATAACAGACTTTCTTGCAATGTTATTGTTGATATATGGATTTTCAATTGGCAAAGAAGCAATACATGGAACAGAACAACAAACTGAAATACATTTTCTTCTCATAGATGCATTGGCAGCTGTTAGTTCATTTTTACTTACAATTCTTACTTGTGTTTCATTGATATCGGTAAGTTTTAAAAGTCAACTGAATCAGTTTAGGTACTGTTAAACAAAACCTTCGTGTTAGTGAACAACGTTCAAGGAAATTTTCTTCTAAAAGCGAATTTTGTGACAAGAAACTAAAGCAATTTTAGAAACGCAATATTCATTTTTTTATACGGTGTAATCTAAATTTATATCAGTGTTCTAAATTATAGGAAGATTAGGAGCTTATTATCTATCAAACTGTATTATAGAAAATTGTTAATATGTATTTTTATTATCAAGTTCTTATAATTATCATTAATAAAAACGTGGCGTTGACACATTAGATTTGAAAACGTTATCAAAACTCGACAAATTTTAGATTAGCACAAAACGATTTCCATTACAGTTTTAGATAATTTGCGAAACAAATTATTGTCGTTTCGTCATCGAACTATAAGAACGTGGTTACATTGGCGTAGCACCTAAAAGTTAATATTTAATTTTTATGACAAAATCTACTTCATTAATGTCTCTAAAATGTTCAAAAATGGGTTTACATCTACAATTCATACTAAGCGTAACATATTTACCTTATAAATTTTGTTTAAAGACTGTTGTACCTAATTTTAATTTTCTTTTCTTTGCAGTCATGTCTTGTAGGTTTTGGAATTTGCCTATTATTTGGTATGATTCACTGTACACTGTTCCTCCTAACTATTTTTGTATTTGGGGTAACTTATATGACTCCACCATCACACTATATTGTTTCCATTTTTATAGCAGTGTCGGTAATATACGCGGGTAGGAAATGCAATGTTAATAAGGTTTCTTCCGTTCAACTTCATTTCCTTGTATTTTTTAGGCTTTCTGTGCGCTACTAACCTCATCTTGGTTATGTTTTATTTTACATATAGGGAGCGATTGATAAGAAAACAGAATTGTCAAGGCTCATCTCCAAAGATTTCAATTTCTTCGAGTGAAACTAATTTTTCAGGTGTTGCTATAACGCGAATTTAACTACGTCATCGTACTTTGCAAAGGAATTTTTACAAGCTAGTTATCTATACCGTACGTCAGTGATATTAATGAGTCCTTTATTAAACTTTTTTTGTACCTAATTTTTCATTTTTTTTATCACTCTTCAAAATTGTAATAACTGCTCTAGACACATATGATTAGTAGGAATTAATCTCAATTTCTAATAAATGTACAGTTATCATATTATAATCCGAAAGTATTGACGTATTTTAGTTGTGTAACTTTTCTGCAACAACTTTTTAAAATATGTGATATTATTTCTCTCCAAAATGACCGCTGTTTAGGGGAAATAATGTAATGTTGATTGAAATGTGCTTGACGTGTAATGTTTTTCTGCTTTTTGTGAAGATATTAGTTTGAATAAAGGCTGATCGGGTGTAAAGTTAAATAAAATGTATTTTGATTATTGCTAATAGGTATTCATAAACAACGTCCGACTACAAAAATTTAAATCTAGTTTAAATAATAAAATTGGAGTATCTATGTATTTTATTCGATAAATTTTCAAATTAAATATTTTTTACATCAAAAGATACATAATATAAAAGCATATTTTCTTATTTTAGAATAAATTTATTCTAATTATCAATCCGCTAAAAGTAAAAGCATAAAAGTATTGACATTAATAAATTATCAACTTTAAGCAAAATCTTCATCATCTACTATTATTTGTAAAAATATAAGCTGCTATAGACGCTATCAATCATCCTTCTGAAAAATGCACCATACTGCGCTGGTAAATGCATCAATTAATTTAATGTTAATCAGTTAGGAACTTATTTCAATAGTGGGCACCAGAGTATGTACCAATATTAGCACAAATAGATTTACAGATTTTCTCGTCCTGTGTCCTGTATTCCAACTTTATATTACTAAATCTTTTTACAAATTTTAAACAATAAAATATATACTATAATGAAAATAGTTTGCTTCAGGAATATCGATGAAGCTATGGAACCGTGCAGACGAAATAGATAAGTAGTTTCACTGATTTCTTCAGAAATTCAATCTCTTCAAATATATGTAGTAATTACGGACAAGGAAAATGTTGTAACCACCTATCACTAGAAAAGAGAAAATACCTCTAAATATTTCTAAAAATTCTTCAATAATTACTCATATATTTATTAATATTTTTAACTTTTATTGGGCGTACGTTGACAAGATGCAAATATCGTATGTACTTAGAATACATATTATACGAAGTAATACTCTCTAAAAATTAATTAGTGGATTTTTACTAATTTGCAATTAATAATGGTCAATCATCTTCACAATTATAATAGTACCACTGCAAACTAGTGAATATTAACTGAATTGGTAAAAAATAAATTAGTAAATGAAAAATATTAACTGAATCAATATGTCTTGGTAAAAAGTTCTATGGAATAATATGGAGTTTGTCGTTCATAAACTCAAACAAATTTTTTTAACATAATTGTTTTCTTGCGTTAATAAGCTGTTCGGTATTATTATTAAATTACTTACACGACACTATTGATGCAATTAGTAGATGCCCAGTGAAGAATGCAACATGGCTTGCATTAGAATGTCTTACAAGAGCTGCAATTGTGCCCAAGATGTAAACTGCCAAACTAATCGGGTTGAGTATCAGCCAGGGAAGTAATAACAGGGGACGATTCTGTAAACATATTTTTTCATTGACTTATTTACCAAAAAACATTGAGTTTAATGTAGCTTCAGATCATGATTTAGATCTCATTATTACCGTAAGTGCTCCAAATATGATCATGATTGAAAACACACACTGCAACGCGTTTGCAATACTCAAGATGACCAGGACAGTTTTCAGAACTGAAAATAAGAACAAATACTAATTGTAAGTAATATATATTGCAGTCAAAATTACTGAAATATTGTAATAACTGGAAGGAATGTATATATGAGTTATAAAATAAATTATAATTCAATAACACCGTGGATCGCACATAGGGTTGCCACCTTTTCAGGCTTTACATAAAGTATTTCTCGACTAAAAGGTTAAAAAAAATGCTGTCGCTCTTAAATACGTTAATAGCTTCTAAACATGGCAAACAAAGATCTAAGTAAACTAAAAGTTCATTTTTAATTAGTTTTAATGAAGCTTTATTCCTGTCGTCCCGCCACTTTGCGTTCATAACAGAGAATACTCTTTCTGTAAATGCTGAAGTNTTGGTTAAAAATTTTAATAATTAACATACTAATAATAAAGGAAGACTTCGTGCAGATATCAAAGACTCGACAACATGTAATTTTTTTTCACACACGCTACTCGGCAAATTGCCGACGTCATTGTTAGGAATTACTGCAAGGATTCAAAAAGCTATTGTTAAATGTAACATGCTCTATACTTTCGTAATAAGTAGTAGTATATAGTCTATGCTTTTTTAACTTTTATTAATTACTACATAGTACTTGTTAGTTATACATTATCAGGTATGTAAACAGTGGAATCATTAGAAGATTAGAGTAGAAAAAATCGAAATATTTGTAAAAGACTTAAGAAAGTCCTTATGGTTACTTATTATTTCATTTCTAGTGAAGAGTTTTAAGTCACTTCTATGATTGCGAACGGTTAATTTAGAAAGCCAAAAAAATTTTAAAGGTGTAGGTATGCCTCGAGTAAGGCTCTGTACGGGTGCGAAACATGGATGGCAGGCTTGACGAAAAAAAAGGTTAGAAGCGGTGTTATAGGCGAATGATGAGGATACTGTGGTTAGAGAGGGTTAAAAATGAAGAGGTATTAGAAAGAGTAAGAGAACGGAGTCAATAAGAAGCAGGCGACTCAGCAGAAACAGGAGTTTAGAGGGGTGAGGTAGACCTAGATTAGATTACTTTTCACAAACAGTTAAGGATGCGAGGAGTTCGAGTTTTGAGGAAATGTAAAGATAAGTTCAGGGTAGGAAAGAGTGAAGAAGTGAAGAGTGTCCAACCAGTTTTAGGACGTACGACCTTATGATGATGATGCAGACATCTAAAGATTTTCGCGTTTCATCTGACATGTATTAAGTTTTCTTTAAAGTGTAATATAAACGAATATCGGCGAGCAGTATTTGTACAAAGTTTTATCATTTGTTTGCTCTATCTACTGACCTACTACAGATTTGATCAATAAAATACTTCGTTGAAGTATTCGTGTTTAAAACAGTTTAGTAACAATCAACTATTATCAAATGCAAGTTTTCTTTATTTTGGAATTTGATTTGCTGTAAACTTGTTAGCAGTTACCGTAAGTTTCCACTAACGTCAGTTGAAGTTTTTATAATTCAGTAGATAGAGTGAACAAAATAAAAAAGCTAAATATTAGCTTTATTTACATTTTTAAGAAGATCTGGATAACAATGTAAACTTATAAGTAGTATTTCTTAGAGTCTTCATAAATGTAAAAGTTTAGATCGCCTGCACAGGGTTCTGTAGTTGATCAAGCAAGTTGTCATCCATGAAAGGATTTCGAAACTTTACAATTCTTTAACCCAATACACTAAAAGAGATAGTACAGATAAAATGAATGATCGATTTCAAAGTTTAATAACTCATTAGTTTAAGAATAAAGGCTTTCACGGCCGGAATCCATAGTAGAATGCAGATTCGGGCTATAGGGCCGTGGTCTAAGTGAACGATTCCGTCCAGACGAACTATAGAATGTCACCTCAAGGTAGGCCTAGTGGCGTCATCTCTTGGTTAGGCCGGAAACTTATCAATCCACCCTCGTAGAGTACAATACTTTATAATAAAGTACGGGTGGCAACCCCAATCGCACAAGTCAAAATTGACTTAAAGTAGGTTCAAACAGATCCAATACAAATTGAAGATAGAAACACATATAAGATAAAAAACAAATGGAACATGATGTTAGAGAGCGAAGTCCCAAAAAGAAATCAGGGACGAAGTGGACCAAACGAAAAAAAAAATTAATACATGGAAGATTATATCACAGAGATTAGTGATAAATGAGTCAGTGTGAAAATAATAGTAACAATAAATAATTATCTACTGAAGATGTTTCACATGATTAAGGGCAAAATATCATCGAGAGATAAGTTGACGTAATTCACAATCTTCAATGTTGCTGTAAACAACACCATGAATATATAATTTCTACGCTTTAGTTTATGTTCGTTTGACAAATGTATGCACCTTTTCAATAATACTAAATAAAAAGAATGCAAAATACACATTAAAGTTTGCATTTACTGATGCTTCAAATTGTGTTTTCGTGGTTTATCGTGGTGCTTCTAATTAAATATCATTAGCGTAACCAAGGACGTCGTAATAATGAACTCATCATTAAGCGATTGTTAAATGTGTTTACAGTGTTTAAAGCATGAATGATGAACTAACCGTGACAATGTTAATAATTCCGAAAAACACAACAGGATTATTTACTTTTGATACAAAAGCGTACAAACTGAATTTAAAAAATACAACTTTAAGTACCAAGGAGTCCTGATTCTCATATTTCTTTTATATTTTTAAGTTCTTCTTGAACTCTGAAAAAGAGGTAGACAATTGGACAATGACCCATCTTTTAATCTAAAGAGTGGGTCTTTTGGAATAACGTCACAGTGATAAAATAACATTATATACGCTAATAATATTTGTATCCGATTAGATAACACAATAAGAGAATTCGTGATTAAATACTAAAAAATGTGTAAATACGTAGATTTTGGCTTTACATTTATCCATAGCTTCACAGGAATTAGTAGCGAGTCTGATTGCAAAACAATGAAGTAATCAGAGTCGTATTACGGATATCAAGCATGCTGTAATTGATTAATTCGTTGAATGTTTTGTTATGTAAATTACTTAATAAGTAAGTAATTGATTCTGTATTAAAAAGCGAATTCGAAAAGCTCAAAACGCTTACTTGAAAAGCGCTTAAATATTGATGACTTTATTCGCCCTTTTGCAAACTAGTGGTGGTTCTAAGGAGTTATTCATAAACGTATGAGTTAAACCATTAAAATTTATGGTTCCCATTTCCAGTTTTTAGTATGTAACTCTTTAAAGGTGTATGTTTAGAGTGCGGCGCTATACGGGTGCGAAACATGAACGGTGGGCGCGGCGGAAAAGAAAAGCTTAGAAATGTTGAGGATACCGTGGATAGAGAAGAATAGGAGAACACAGGACTCTATGGTGGTGAATAAGAAATAGGCGAAATAGGTTGGTAGAACACCGTCTTAATCATGAAGAGTCAGAGACATATTAGAAGCGGAAACAGGAGTTAAGAGGAGTAGAGCTAGATCTAGATTAGATTACTGTTCACAAACAATTAAGAATGTGGGATGTTCTAGTTTTAGGGAAATGCGAAGATTAGCTCAGGATAGGAAAGAGTGGAGGTGCGTGTCCAAGCAATTTTAGGACTGACGACCTTATGATGATGATAATGAACTCTTTAATAATTAATTGTGCAGAAGTTAGTATAATCGCCTTAATTTGACAACAATACACACTGGCGTATTTTGTGGGCTTTGGATTTTTTCTTTTCTTTTTATCAAGTGTTTTGATGGCATACTGGCTAATATTTTAACTGACTTTGATCTCATTTTGATCATAAATTAATGTGTTGGTGAATTCACTTCCTTGCTCCGATTATTCAACTTTTCCAAACATAGATTACAGATTGGAAATCAAAGAGAACAAATTTTTTGATCGATTTGATCGATCATTTGATGTAGAACGTGACTATAGAAACTAGTGAGTTGGAAATTTCTTATTTATTCTGTTGCCCTCTGCATTCAGATGTAAAATGTAATGAGAAACAAAAACCCAAATGTTTTTGTTTGATGACTACCCAAATATCTTTTGTTCTTTGGATGATACATTTTTTTATCTTTACAAATATATTCTTAGTTTCGGTAGGGTCAATGTATGATTGCTATTGAACATATGATTTTGTTGAAACCTACTGAATCAGGCGACCATGGTCTTTTAAATAAAAAGTTTTCGTAAACTCCAATAAGAAACTGAAAACTTACCATTTAGGGGTTAGACCGTTTCAGTGATATGGCCGAAATGACAAGCATTACAGTAATACTTTTAAATTTAACGAATTGTATTAGTTCGTATGTTACGTGCTAGAATTGAGAAGTTCCTTACCATGCATTTCAGGTATTACTGATGTGTCTGCCAATTCAAGAAGTTCGTGAGGATGTTCAGCATATGCTGCACATAGTACGAAAGATATGAAAGACAAAATACTTTGGAAAATGCCGATAAGTATTGTTGCCTTCTTCAAACCCAGTCCGCAAAAGTATTCCGTCATTTCAGTTGTCATTTTTGCTTATTTTCTTTTGAAAATGATATATCTGTAATATCATACAAGCGTTAAAAAATTGTTTAAAAATTCTTCTTATCGTGGTAGGAAAATAACAGTGCACAGCATTTTATGTGTGCAAAGAAAAAAGGGTACCTACTGATTACAATTTTATAGGTTGATTTATTGCGTTGATAGCAGTAATCGTTTTTTATTGAATATATAACGTTATTCAATTAGAAACTAAAAATACATTTCGACACAGATGTAACATACAACAAAGTCATGAAGATTATTATCATGAATACTTCAACTTCGCCATTAAAGCAGGGACGTAGCTCTAGGGGTGAGCCAAGACTTATGAATTGAAAGTCCTATCTCATTCTTAATACCAACCCAACCCGACATTAGCAATTAATAAAACGTACAATTTAATTCGGCACGCATTAAACTTGACTTAATTCAAGACGCTTTGTTTGATTTAAAATTATGCAGTTTTTATTTATTTATGTAAAAAAATATTACTTTGTTCAAAATCATGAGCTTTCGCGATTTATCTCTCGATGTATGTGATTGCTAAATTACATACACCTAAGAAAATTTCATTTCCTGACTGAGGGGTAGTGAAATGTAGAATATAAACAATATGGGAGGAAATGGACATGCTGTCTGAGACATTTTTTTACTTTTCCTGCCTAGGTAGTAGTATTATTACATAACTGAGTTTTGTAAGATATACACTTAAGGTAGGTCATTTTTATAGAGTCATGACGTTTTGGGAAATAGGAAACTTGAACTATGCCGAAAAAGAAGCTGACTACATACCTGCATTAAAGTTAAGTAAATATGTGTATATAAACTATTGCTTATGAAAAAACGAAAGCTGTTCGTACCTATACATAATATCTTAAGTAGACTTGAGGTCAATAAAAGACTAAACAATTCAATATAATTAATTTTGTGTTCTCAATTCTTACGTTTTACGTACTTATTTGCTAGTTCGATGATGTATAATTTATATTTCAAATTTTTTGTTCTGTAATATCAACCATTACAATGAAAAAATATGTTTTGCCTACTTACTTATTCACCTATTTCTTTCACAGAAGGACTGCTAACTATGAAGTAAAATCACCTTGAAAACTTTAAAGTTAATTTCTAACAAATTTTTGTTGTTACAGTTAAACTTACTTGGAGCTATATGCTAATGGGTACACTTTAAATTTACCAAACAATGAATACGCTTAAACCTTTGTGGTAAGAATTTTGTCTAGATTTCTTGTGTTACCAGTTCTATCCAAGCACTAATACGTACACATACCGTTCACATACTCGTATAAAGCGTTAGCGTGGGCACTCACTTCAAACAGAGGTGAAATCAGTTTTATTCCAAATGTCCTCGCGACCAAACAACAATAGTTGAGCCAGAATTGCACTCGCTTTACGAATTAAAAACTGTGAAGGTCTTTAAAAACGGAAATCGTTATAATGAAAGCGACTGAACCGATTCAATCGGCTCTCTCCAAGTCGGCATCTCTCTAGATCGAAATATTCCAAACATAACTAAAAATTAACCATTTTTAAAATCCGATTTCGTAATTCAACTTTACCAATTTGCCACTCTAGCACTTTTAACAAACCTTTTAGATAAACTAATCGAACAGCTTCTTGTTTTACTGTAGGATGCTTTTACTAATTAAGACAATATAGAAACGTAATTCTTTTGCATTAAACAAGTAGTGTGCAGTTGAAGTTGCCCAGAAAAAAAAGAATTTGCTTATTCTGCAATCTCGTTATAGTTGACTGATTATGTTCATTAAATTTGTTGGGTTTGTTAACTGCATTTTCCATCTAAACTCTGTTCTGCGGAATGAGCGATAAATTAATTAGCTCCAAACGCAAAAAATATACACACTAGGTTTTACATGATTAAAAACAAAGTAATTTTTTTTACAATTCTGTTTCTAAAAAATGTTGTTCTGTTAGTTGGGTTGCAGTATTAGCTTTGGTACATTTTACATGAAAGCTTTAAAAAGGTCAAATCGTTACGTTAATTTTCGAGTGGACAGAATTTTATATTTTCTTTTACAAGTTAGCAAAAAAATAAATAAAAATTCCATGTTTTGAAGTTTTAGTAGAAAATTCTTTGAAAAAATGGCATGTACCTTCTGTTGGCATAAAAGTGTGAAAGCTAGCTGTGACCTTGAAGTAGCTATCTGAAATGAAAATGAAGATTTCCCACCCTTATGCCATCGAAAGATTCTTTCCAATTTATTTACAACGGCATAACTAAAACTTCCTATCTTTTCATTAGCATGCAATTTGGTAACACGTTAAATTTTATATTATTTTTTTTATAAATGCATTCGGCCGTTGTAGCCCTTTTTGGGCTATTGCAGATTGAATGCCTTGCAGTACTAGGCCTTAAAACACCTTTAACCAACTTACGATACATACATGGCATACAATATGAAAACTCAACTCCTTCTGAAAACAAAATCCTAATTTTATCTTTTTTTTAATTTTCACTTAGATCGGTCAAGAGCAATTGATCTTTTTTATTGAGGGGTAAATTATCAACCCCAAAAAAGGCATGCGCTATAAGATTGAGGAACTCCACCTGTCAACAGCTCCATGTCTGTTATTACTGAAATGAAAATATTGTTGAATACTCTTAATAATTCCACATAAATACACACATTCCCCTATTGACAATAGAACCCATATCGTAAAAGAGGAATTTTAAAAATGCGTGCTAGTTTCTCACGATTGATCGATGTCCCCCTCGTAATAAGGAGTCGTTGGTTAAAAATTTTAATAATTAACATACTAATAATAAAGGAAGACTTCGTGCAGATATCAAAGACTCGACAACATGTAATTTTTTTTCACACACGCTACTCGGCAAATTGCCGACGTCATTGTTAGGAATTACTGCAAGGATTCAAAAAGCTATTGTTAAATGTAACATGCTCTATACTTTCGTAATAAGTAGTAGTATATAGTCTATGCTTTTTTAACTTTTATTAATTACTACATAGTACTTGTTAGTTATACATTATCAGGTATGTAAACAGTGGAATCATTAGAAGATTAGAGTAGAAAAAATCGAAATATTTGTAAAAGACTTAAGAAAGTCCTTATGGTTACTTATTATTTCATTTCTAGTGAAGAGTTTTAAGTCACTTCTATGATTGCGAACGGTTAATTTAGAAAGCCAAAAAAATTTTAAAGGTGTAGGTATGCCTCGAGTAAGGCTCTGTACGGGTGCGAAACATGGATGGCAGGCTTGACGAAAAAAAAGGTTAGAAGCGGTGTTATAGGCGAATGATGAGGATACTGTGGTTAGAGAGGGTTAAAAATGAAGAGGTATTAGAAAGAGTAAGAGAACGGAGTCAATAAGAAGCAGGCGACTCAGCAGAAACAGGAGTTTAGAGGGGTGAGGTAGACCTAGATTAGATTACTTTTCACAAACAGTTAAGGATGCGAGGAGTTCGAGTTTTGAGGAAATGTAAAGATAAGTTCAGGGTAGGAAAGAGTGAAGAAGTGAAGAGTGTCCAACCAGTTTTAGGACGTACGACCTTATGATGATGATGCAGACATCTAAAGATTTTCGCGTTTCATCTGACATGTATTAAGTTTTCTTTAAAGTGTAATATAAACGAATATCGGCGAGCAGTATTTGTACAAAGTTTTATCATTTGTTTGCTCTATCTACTGACCTACTACAGATTTGATCAATAAAATACTTCGTTGAAGTATTCGTGTTTAAAACAGTTTAGTAACAATCAACTATTATCAAATGCAAGTTTTCTTTATTTTGGAATTTGATTTGCTGTAAACTTGTTAGCAGTTACCGTAAGTTTCCACTAACGTCAGTTGAAGTTTTTATAATTCAGTAGATAGAGTGAACAAAATAAAAAAGCTAAATATTAGCTTTATTTACATTTTTAAGAAGATCTGGATAACAATGTAAACTTATAAGTAGTATTTCTTAGAGTCTTCATAAATGTAAAAGTTTAGATCGCCTGCACAGGGTTCTGTAGTTGATCAAGCAAGTTGTCATCCATGAAAGGATTTCGAAACTTTACAATTCTTTAACCCAATACACTAAAAGAGATAGTACAGATAAAATGAATGATCGATTTCAAAGTTTAATAACTCATTAGTTTAAGAATAAAGGCTTTCACGGCCGGAATTCAGACGTTTCGTCAGCTACTGCGGCTGACATCCTCAGTGGTAGTGCTGCGTTGACAACGTGAACGTAGATTATATATCTCGAAGTCTCGAAAGCGACTGGGTCAGCCATCTTCATTCTACTAACTCATTAGTTGTTATATATATCTCTCATACCAAATCAATGAACATAAGTTCAATGTGTAATTGGTCATTAATTGACCTTAGACAATGGGATGTTAAAGAACAGACCCAAAAATTGACGGAAGTTTCACTTATGTAAACTTTGGTATAATGACATGAAAAAGTTCGATAATTGGATCGAAGAAGTGAATCCATTCTCGCAACAGTATATAGCAAATTCGGTTAGAAAACTAAAGGTTGCATTTGCTATCAATAAAACAAAAGGAAAAATCAAACCAAAACAAAACAAAGTGTAGTGGCTGTTTTGAAACACTTGACCTTCCTTAGACGTATAGTTGAGAAGCTTTTAAACTGATAAATAAAAGTAGGAAGACTTGAGTTATTAAACTTGACGTTTATTTTATTTATTTCGTTTTATTTTATCTTTGAAAGATTCAAAACTGCTTAATTATCACTTAAAATTAAAAAATTAGTAAGTGGTTGTGATTACAGTAGATTACGGAATGTCTGTTAATTTTTCTTGTTTTTTAAGATACATGAAGATTGGAAAAACTTTGGCGGTTGTTGTAGAACAAACAGAATAGCTCAAAACCCCAACGCCAAAACACGACACTGTAGTTGTCCGAAGCACTTTTCTGTAACAAAGTTACCTTTTTCAGGGACTGAAGTAAACTGTAGTTGAGCTATTCTGTTTGTTCTGTTTTTTAAGAATTAATATCCACCATTTTCATGATATAAAATTTAAATAAATTAATCAAATCCAAGCATTTTGTGTGTTTGAATGAATTAATTGAGTCCAGTCAACTAGTATATAAGAAAAAGAAGAAACTTTTAAACTATTAGAATCAAGCTTCAGAAATTATGCACCAATGCCTATTCAAGAAACCATAATTTACGCTTTGCATTAGTGTGTAATTAAGTGCGTATAGGTAAGAAAATGGCGATACTAATTCAACGGTGACATTACCTTGTACAAATTCGCTTGTCATTCATTATTACATTTATTCGTATTAGTTCGCTTTGTTATATTATCATCCCCCACTTTGAACTTGACAGTGGTACCTATTGGAAGTTTCTGTATTAGTAACGGTCAACCTATTAGTAAGGTACACTACATTACATCGACTTATGCATGAGAATAATCGAATCATACAAAGTTATAAAAATTATTTCGAATTTGACTAAAACAAACAACATGACCTTTGCCGGTAAAGTTGCTATAGCCTCTGGAATAGTATTTGTTGTTGTTGTTATTTTTGGATTTATAATGTTTCCGAAAATGGTGAAAAGTAAAGTGAAGCAAGTACGTATAAAAATAAATAAAATTAATTTAATTCAACACTATTAAAGTGGTGTACTTCTTGTTTTTCTTCATTAGCAAGTAGCACTAAAACCTGGTAGTGAAATAAGAAAAATGTACATGAAGACCCCGTTTGCTTTGGACTTTAAAGTTTATATGTTTAATATTACTAATGCCGAAGCCGTACTTAATGGGGAGAGTCCAGTGTTAGATGAAATTGGACCCTATTGTTACGAGTAAGTCAAAAAGCACCGTACTTAGAATTTCAAGTGGAGGAAATAATTACAGAATTTGACATGATGGAAATAATTAAAACACGACTTAGACCAATGGTACAAACTTGCATTTACCAAGTCTGGTTATACATTTTTTGAGTCAATTCAAAATAATTTCATCAATGTTTCACATTAAAAATGTATTCTATTAGGACATATTTTAGGTCCCACATACATCATAATTTAATTTTGAAATAAATGAACAAGAACAAATTTTATTTATGTAAGGGTTTTAATTTTCAAAAATTTTGAAACTAATTTCAAAACTCATTTTTCAAGGAATCAGAACATCATGTTTCTAATTTTAAGATTGCATGTCACTGGACAAATTTCATTAGAAGACGATGATAAATTCATAATCATCAAATCGATTATTAAACGTAATGTTCATCAGCCTCTATAATTATAAACAGTTCTAGACATCTTCAGCCATTAATAGTTATGGCTAAGTACTTTATGAATTTTCAAATAAATGACTATGCAGTTGCAATTTTGGTAAATATTTAAAAATAACAATTTATCGGTAATACTAATTCTCTAAACGTTGAAGTATGTGAATATTTGGGTTATTTCTAATTGCCACAAAACAATAGAAAATAAGATAGCCCAAATAATTCTTATTGAAAATAAATCATAAATTGATTTCTGTTTTCGTTTCGATATACTTTTGTTCCTATCTTAAAAAGAAAAGTGTATTGAAAAGGTAGTTTTTAAAAGTAACGACACCTTTTAGTAGTTGTTTACTTGGTTACTCATCCAATGTTTCAATGCATTTTGTTAAAACTTTTTTAATCAATATTTCTAATTGTCATAAACTTACAGTTTGTGGAAAGAGAAAGTCGATCCTATAGACAATGAAGTTAATGACACTCTAACATATAAGGGAAAAATGACGTGGATTTTTAATAAAGCCAAATCCGCACCATTAACAGGGGATGAAATGGTTACTATTCCACATCCGTTAATTCTGGTAAATTATTGCTTTTAAAAAGAACTTAAAGATAAAACAGTGATCAATTATTTATTATTATCGAAACCAGGAAACGATTTATTAAAAAGGGTAACAATGTTAGGCTGGGTAACATAAAAAGTAACTACGTATTACAACTAAATTTTTTAGTTAGTCAATAGAAAGTTTGTTTTTCTTTGCGAGAAATAAGCAAGTAAATAATTAATTTAACACAATAAAAAAAATATTTAACTTCCATAGTAACTGAAAACTTTTCTTGGATATACTTCTTCAAAGTCAACAAAGTTTGTCTTAGCAAGAACGATACATTTAAATGATAAAAAAGTTGTTTCATTTTTTAGACTTCTACTTTTTTTGTTCATAGAGTATAAAGTACCTATTTTATTTACACTGTAACCAATATGCATTAAAAAACAACCACCACTAATAAGATGAGTTGGTTCAGTTTTTAATAAACCGCAGGGCATAGCTGTTGCTGTTGCTAGGGACAAACCAGCAATGTTATCGCTAGTTTCGAAAGCATTAAATTCAATCTTTAATAATCCACCATCGCCCTTCATTACCGCTACAACGAACGAAATCCTCTTCGAAGGTTTGACTGTTTACTGCAATGTGACGGATTTTGCTGGGAAGGCGGCTTGCGCTCAGATAAAATCGGAAGCAAAAAATGTAATATACATCAGCGACAAGATATTTAAATTGTCCTTTTTTGGAGATGTAAGTAATGGAACATTTATTTTCAGTCATTTTCATTACGTTTCACGAAATACAATAAAACATTACCCGGTTAATATTTAATATTTTTCTCGTTAATTTGAGGTAATTTTCAGCGAATNATAGGAGGTGCGAATAAAAATTTAATTTTAGACATTAATATTATAACATTACTTACATTGGCAAAATACTGAAGCTCTAAAAAAAACATTTGAAGGAAAAGAAGAGGAAAATGTTTTTCAATAATCTGTCATCTTCATTCTTTTCAAAAGTAGTTTCCTTTCATGTTTATTGAATATACCTAGTGCATTGATTTTATATTGTTTCGATTTAGAAAAACGGTACGGTTGATGAGAGGCCATTCACGGTTAAGCGGGGATTAAAAAATTATAAGGATATTGGAAGGGTTGTTGAGTTTGACAATAAACCAAATATGAATGTTTGGCCCACAAAGGAGTGTAATGAGTATCACGGTACTGATTCGACAATTTTTCCACCCCTTCTTCAAAAGGAAGAAGGTATTGTCGCATTTTCCCCCGATATTTGTAGGTAAGACTATTTGTTTATTCTCTGTCAGTATTTCGATAGGAAATTTAATTGTTTCTAACAGTAAGATTCAGGAGTTTACAGCAGGTTAACGATCGATTGTTAAATATTAAATAATCGCCTATGAATTTCTAATTACAAGAAATAAGGTAAACTTTTACTACATTTTATTAACTCATTCATTCAATGCACCTTATTAGCGTATAATTAAGGAAAGAACTGATTACCTACTCATACAAAATTTTATAAAGGCGTTACAAATTCCGACTAAGTATTTGAATTTCATTGAAATTCCTCTTTGTTACTATAACCAGTAAATATATGCACCTACGAAATGTTTCTGTACTAAACACAGACTGATTTTTTGGTTTTTAAAAATTTATCAAAGTAAGTTGAAAACTATTTGAGAAGCAATTATAATTGTTCTCAAGATAGACAAAAATTCTTGGATATACACGGTGAATCCCTAAGCCGAAATCGGTCATTCATACACGTATATTTCAAAATAGAAAAAAGCATTTCAAATAAAAGTTGTATAAAGTTAAGTGTATAATATCGTAAAAATATTATCAAATGTGATAAACTTCCTGTTATACCGGAAATCCACAGTAACTTCGTTATCCTAAATTATTACATTTTTGAATTCCCTATGAAAAACAATATCAGTTTATTAAAATAAATTGAACCTGGTTCGCACCTTTCTGGAGTTATTCCACATTTCTAGGAAAATTTGACGTTTATAGTGTTTGGCGCCATTTTAAATATTTACACTGTAACCAATATGCATTAAAAAACAACCACCACTAATAAGATGAGTTGGTTCAGTTTTTAATAAACCGCAGGGCATAGCTGTTGCTGTTGCTAGGGACAAACCAGCAATGTTATCGCTAGTTTCGAAAGCATTAAATTCAATCTTTAATAATCCACCATCGCCCTTCATTACCGCTACAACGAACGAAATCCTCTTCGAAGGTTTGACTGTTTACTGCAATGTGACGGATTTTGCTGGGAAGGCGGCTTGCGCTCAGATAAAATCGGAAGCAAAAAATGTAATATATATCAGCGACAAGATATTTAAATTGTCCTTTTTTGGAGATGTAAGTAATGGAACATTTATTTTCAGTCATTTTCATTACGTTTCACGAAATACAATAAAACATTACCCGGTTAATATTTAATATTTTTCTCGTTAATTTGAGGTAATTTTCAGCGAATAAAAATTTAATTTTAGACATTAATATTATAACATTACTTACATTGGCAAAATACTGAACCTCTAAAAAAAACATTTGAAGGAAAAGAAGAGGAAAATGTTTTTCAATAATCTGTCATCTTCATTCTTTTCAAAAGTAGTTTCTTTTCATGTTTGTTGAATATACCTAGTGTATTGATTTTATATTGTTTCGATTTAGAAAAACGGTACGGTTGATGAGAGGCCATTCACGGTTAAGCGGGGATTAAAAAATTATAAGGATATTGGAAGGGTTGTTGAGTTTGACAATAAACCAAATATGAATGTTTGGCCCACAAAGGAGTGTAATGAGTATCACGGTACTGATTCGACAATTTTTCCACCCCTTCTTCAAAAGGAAGAAGGTATTGTCGCATTTTCCCCCGATATTTGTAGGTAAGACTATTTGTTTATTCTCTGTCAGTATTTCGATAGGAAATTTAATTGTTTCTAACAGTAAGATTCAGGAGTTTACAGCAGGTTAACGATCGATTGTTAAATATTAAATAATCGCCTATGAATTTCTAATTACAAGAAATAAGGTAAACTTTTACTACATTTTATTAACTCATTCATTCAATGCACCTTATTAGCGTATAATTAAGGAAAGAACTGATTACCTACTCATACAAAATTTTATAAAGGCGTTACAAATTCCGACTAAGTATTTGAATTTCATTGAAATTCCTCTTTGTTACTATAACCAGTAAATATATGCACTTACGAAATGTTTCTGTACTAAACACAGACTGATTTTTTGGTTTTTAAAAATTTATCAAAGTAAGTTGAAAACTATTTGAGAAGAAATTATAATTGTTCTCAAGATAGACAAA
>NW_020439003.1:1246319-1258508 GCF_000699045.2 Agrilus planipennis | reverse complement strand
AGCTACGCCGGGATTCGTTTCAGCAAGTAGATATCCATATATTTAAATGGACCTTGTTGGAGCATACGTAATCCTAAAATGTAGCATCGTACTACAGATGGCGTTTACCGCGCCATTTGTGGTATTTTCTACTGATGTAATACGTAATATCTTTAAGACAGGGTAACTAGTAACGAAAGCATTTTTGTGAATAATTTATTAGTTTTACATCTCAGTTATCCGTTTGAGCAATCAATAATAAATAAGTATATTTATGTAATTTTACGTTACACAATACTCAATTAAGTATTCAGTTTTATTATAGGAGGTGCGCATCGATTTCTCGCAATTCACTTTAGCGAATCTTGTAATATATGACCTATATTTAATCGAAAATAGAATAGAACACTAATCTGTAGATTTATTAAAAAAACAATAAACGATCAATATTTACATTAAATAATTAGTATAAAATGGGAAAATTATTTCACGATATAGATATGTTATGAGAAACAACACCATTGAACATAATTAAATAATGTATTTTGTCGTTGAATATATGTAAGATGCTAGTTTCCTCNAATAAACGATCAACATTTACATTAAATAATTAGTATAAAATGGGAAAATTATTTCACAATATAGATATGTTATGAGAAACAACACCATTGAACATGATAAAATAATGTATTTTGTCGTTGAATATAAGATGCTAGTTTCCTCTTGACGATTATTGATTGGATTTTAGCAATTAATTTTTAGATCACTAGCCGCAGTTTTCGAAAAAGAAACGTTTGTTAAAGAAGTCAAAGTGAACAAATACACTGCAACTTTAGGGGATATGTCTGCGGATGATAGTTTGAAATGTTACTGTCCTGAACCTAATAAGTGCTTAAAGAAAGGATTAATGGAAATAACAAAGTGCGTTGGTGCTCCCTTATACGCATCCTTGCCGCATTTCTATGCGTCTGATGAAAGTTACGTTCATGGCGTTCGTGGATTACATCCAAACGAAGAGGAACATGGAATTTATATGTATTTTGAACCTGTAAGTGCGTACTGGTGTAATATGTATTCATGTGGTAAAACAGAATGCAAAAATTTCGTTTATCCAAACTTATATTTGTAACATCAACCGTGGCTAATATGCTGTTTTACATATAATGAGACATCAATAATTTGCCTATATCCTTAAATCAAGTAGTTAACAAACTGAAAAATAAGAAAGTGACTTCTTTCTATTGAAAACGACTCAACCCTGCGCTGTCCTCTGTTTTTTATATTTCACTGCTCCTTCCATTTCAAGTTGTCTGACTTCCTAGATACCAAAACTCAGCCATTTCTAATTTCTATTTTCTTTTATTTCAGATGACAGGAACACCCCTAGGAGCAAGAAAAAGGCTGCAGTTCAGTATGCCCTTAGAACCGATACCGAAAATTAGTTTTATGAAAAATTTGCCCACTACAATATTGCCTGTGTTTTGGGTAGAAGAGGTAAAAGAAATATTATCTTTCTATTTTTAATGTCGTGTATGTCTTTTTTAACGCACTATATACTTATTTACTTATATTCAAAGTGATTACTTTATAAGGGTCTAAAAAATTTTTAACATTTTACACTGCTAGCTGAAAAAATTCATTTAAATTACCTAAAAATATTACAGTCTTCGATAATCGCAACAGTTGTCAAATTAGTTTGAATAAAAATTTGCAGAAACGAAGTGATGTAGTTAAAAATTATTGCTTACTCTGATAAAAACACTTAATTTTTTTCATAATTTTATTGGGCTAATTTTTTAGAATCCGCTGGTACTTTCGATTGTTTTAATTAATTATTTTTGTTCTATAATTGATGACTGCTTTTTGCATCTGAAATATCAGTTGATTACGTTCATAGCTCTCTTTATTTCTAAAATTTTCTATAAATCAACGTTTGGTTATTACCTATTTGATGACAACAGCGAACATCATTCTAAAAAAATTAACAATAAGGAATATTGTTACTGCTTGGGTTCTAAGTTAGTATCAGGACTGTAGCTTTCTCTGTACTTGTAACTTGTGAAGAGAGGTTAATGTATCTAACAAATTTTTTTATTTCTTTTAAATACGAGGGTGGATTGATAAGTTTCCGGCCTAACCAAGAGATGACGCCACTAGGCCTACCTTGAGGTGACATTCTATAGTACCATCCTTGGATAGCTTGTAGCTATAGTTTCAGCCTGGTCTCCTTGCTAGTGTAGGTTTGACAGCACGCTGAACAAGACGCCTCTGTGGTTTTCGTAAAAATGGAAAAGCAGGAAAATCGTGCTGTCATCAAATACTTTTATTTGAAGGGGTTAACGCCGAAGGAAATTAAAAAAGAGATGGACTCAACACTGGGGACATCCTCCCCGTCATATTCAACCGTTAAGCAGTGGGTTTCCGAGTTTAAAAAGGGTCGTGTGAGCACCTCTGATGGGCCTCGCTCAGGACGCCCCGTTGAGGTCACAACTCCAGATATGATCGAAAAAATTCATCAAATAGTGCTGGGAGACCGCAGATTGAAAGTGCGTGAGATAGCTGAGACCTGTAAGATGTCATATGAACGTGTGCAACATATTTTGCACCAACATTTGCATATGGAAAAGCTCTGTGCAAGATGGGTGCCGCGTTTGCTAACAGTCGACCAAAAATTGATTCGAAAAAACATTTCTACCGCAAATTTGTCATTGTATAAGCGTAATCCAAGCGAATTTTTGCGTCGATTCGTAACCGTTGACGAAACGTGGGTCCACCACTACACTCCTGAAACCAAAGAACAGTCTAAACAGTGGATTGGACCAGGGGAACCAACTCCAAAGAAGGCAAAAACAATTTTTTCGGCGAACAAGGTTATGGCTACTGTTTTTTGGGATGCAAGAGGTATTATATACATTGATTACCTTGCAAAGGGTAATACTATCACTGGTCAATACTACGCAGACTTATTGCAACGTTTGAGCCACGAGGTGAAAATTAAACGACCTCATCTGGCGAAGAAAAAAATCTTGTTTCATCACGATAACGCACCAGCGCACACGTCAATCGTTGCGACGGCTAAAATCAACGATCTAAAGTTTGAATTGATGCCGCACCCTCCTTACTCTCCAGACCTAGCCCCGAGTGACTATTTTCTGTTCCCTAATCTCAAAAAATGGCTTGGCGGTAAGAGATTTGCGGACAATGAAGAAGTAATCGAAGCTGTAAATGGTTATTTTGAGGAGCTTGACGAATCAGTCTATAGAGATGGCATTAATAGACTGGAACACCGCTATGAGAAATGTATCAGCCTTGGAGGAGATTATGTTGAGAAATAAAAAAAAAAAATTTTTAAAAACCTTGTTTTTCTTGGTCAGGCCGGAAACTTATCAATCCACCCTCGTATTATTTTCTAGTTTTGAAAATATTTGAAGTACCTACTTATAAGCGTTTCAGATCTTGTGATCTAACATCTTATTTCTTATAGGGTGCAGATTTGGGTGACGAATATGTTGATCAGATTAAATCTGCATTCAAGATGATTCAAATTGTTTTTACGGCAAAGTGGATACTATTTGTAGTGTCTGCAGTTACAGGTGCAATTGCTGGTTTAATGCATTTCAAAAATTCGAAAAATATCCTTGTCACACCTGTAAAAAATGACGAGTCGAAAGGCAGGAGTTCTGTAATAAATACTATTGATTCCCTGAACACTTACGTGAACGGATCCAATAACAAATACTGATTATTGAAGTACCTGATTTATGAATTAGTAGATACTGATCACACTTTGTTAGATTTTCTTAAGCAGAATAGGCAAAAGAGTTAGAGAAAGTAAAACATCGAAAACTTTTTGTACAAATTTTGCAGTGTTATGTGTACTTATGTACCTGTAGATGAAACAAAAGAAATAATAATAATAAAACAAGGGTTTAATAATCTACTCAATGTTTTTTTATTTTATTCGTTTATGTGTTTCAGTCATATAATTAAAATTTATATGAAGGTTTCTAGTTTTCCCAGAAATGCTGAGAAAGTGCAAGGGGTACAGCATTTGATTTTCAATAATTCAATAATACAAGTACTATTAACTAGTCAATTTTTATTTTCTATATCACCCACAATATCAACAAGTGTGCACAATAAGGAACGATTCAAGTTAAGTGAAACGCACCACGGAAGAATAAAATCAAACAGACTTAAATTAAAGCAGCATATCACTCGATCTTGATCACTTTATCGTACATTCTATGTCCACAACTGCCTGTCACAACTATTCTGTACATAATTTTTGCGGCAATTTTCATCAGATACCACATTAGTATCGCACTCAACACTAACAAACAAATGACGTCAATCATATAGTACTCGATAACGCTCAAGTTTCTCGCGGGAGACTGTAAGTGTTTTGCACCCCTGTGTCTCAGCACATACTCAGTCCAAAATATACTCCTTTCGAGTGGTGTTTCCTTCTGATCTCGCAGGAGCATTTGTCTTCTCTTCACTTCATCTTTATACTTGGGATCGTAAATTACTTTATTAATAGCGCCTAGGAGTTTTTCCGCCGTGAGGGACGAAAAGTCAAGTTTCAAAGCGTATCCATCCACTTCTGCTTTTGCTGCATTAGAATCGTGATCGCAGAACACTGGTAAACTGACAATCGGTACTCCATGGTACACCGTTTCGAACATGCTTAAAAGGCCGCCGTGGGTAATGAAAGCGCGGATTTTTTTGTGTCCTAAAACAAAACATCATAAAATTTCATTAAAAACAGCGTCATTTATCTTAACCCTCCATGACACGCTTTCTTTGGTTTAACAAATCATCTTATATGGGTAAGGCAATCAGTAAAATGAAACGTACATTAAAAATAGCGTAATATAACTATTGATTGCTCCAATATTTCCCAGACTGAGAAATAGAGTATCCGGTCATCAGCAGGACACCTGTGCAAACCTAACCTAAACGATTGAATAACCGTACCTAACCTTACCACTGACAATACAAACCTGTTCAGACCTATATCTGTGCCGTCAAAGATAATTTGAAAAATAAATAAAATAGGAGAGTCACCCTAATTATCATCACTAACACAATTTTACTGTGCGGACACGTGTTTCGCCCACTTCAAACGTGGGCATTATCAACGCGAGACTGGTTCTAAAATTTAAAATTTCCTCCTATTTATAGGGGCGGAGATTGAGGACCGAAAAGAAAAGATAGTGGAGAGTAGAATAAGGGTTGGAAGGGAAACTTGAATACGTACAGTGCCATTTGTAAAATGTTTAAAAAAAAGATAAATCAGTTTGAAAGGTAAATGAAGGCTGTATTGGTGGCTTGTTTGTGTTAAATCTAACGTATTTAGGTACATGCGTGTCAACGAGGGTTAAATCAATTTTTATTACTCATTAAGACTATATATAAATTAAAATGCTGTGCTATGTCAAATGGGAAATAGTATTCAGCTCATCATCCAGAAAAAAGAACCTTTAAATCAAAAACTAAATATAAGTAGTAATATTCCAACTAGAACTGTATAGGTACATAATTCTGAAACTTTTGAACAAACCACAAAGTGGCAAAACAATTCTTATTGCATAGAAAAACAGTTAAAATTATAAGCAAAGTTCTAATTTCGCGTACATTTTTGCTCCTACCATAATGTTTTCAAAAATACTTAAGCTTTTCTTCAACTAACAAGATTCGTACAAATAAGCATTATTTCTTGTAGGTTTTATGTGACAAGACTTTAGCAATTATTGTTCACAATTTACCTAATAAATCCTGTTGTGGAAGCCATCTTCTTAGTTTCACATTGGCCGGCAAATCGGGCATGTTGTCATCTGATTCCCATTTCCATAGAACCCTTTGCGGGAGTTCCCTGAATACTCTCAGGAGCATTCTTCGGAGGTACTCTGGCATATTTGCAGTTCTTACTGAAGATCCCATGCTGACGTAAATGAACCCGGCATCACCACTACCGCTCACAAATTTCTCTAAATCCTAAAAAGTAAAGAGAGCACATAAATTAAAAAGCTCCTTAAAATTCTTGCAATAACGTATCATTTAAGAACACAAACTGCAATTCTTTAATAGTAATTCAACTTAATTAATTTTACTACTTTAATATTGCATAAAATTTCGTAACTCAGCCGATTTAACTATTATTTATTAACCAATCTACAGTTATAATTCATTAATTGAACTAAAGAAGGTTTCTCTAATTAGTGAGATCCAATTAGACATAGAAGTCATATGAAATCATAAAAGCTGCTTCAGTGTGACTTCTTAAAAATTTTTTGAAACTCAGTTCAAAATTAATTTACTTTTGCATTTAATTATATCCTCAAGAAATAATTAGATATATAATCTGGCAACCCTAAAGGTTTTTTCTAAAATTGACGTTGGACTCGTTCTGCAGCATCTAAATGTGTAACGTCTGACCTCTCATATTTCATTAGCGTTCATTAGATTGATGTCACCGAAGTATCAAAGCGTTTGTTAACTTTATCGAATAAATAAATATTTACTTTTATGGTAGGTATATAAAAGATGTAGCTGAAAACATGGTGCCATTAGTTTCTGTAGTAATCTGTTTTTCTTATTTTATTAAATAGACTTTACATTGTTGTGCTCTTTATGAATGAGTGTAAAGAAAACCGCGAAGGGGTGGTAATAAATTGAAAAAGGACTTTTGACTGTTATTCCTGCTTATAAATATAAATTCTTATTCCACATGAAGTTATTCTCTTCAATAAACTATGTGATGTGACGTGACGGCCACTAATTATGCAATATTTCAAAAGACATCTGCTAAATAGAAAAAATCAATTTTTCTAAACAACTGTTAAGTGTTTGCGCATTTCTGTTAAACGGTTAATAGAACATGTTTACAGTATGGTTAAGAAATGAATAATTTATTGACATAACACCAAAAATACTATAGGTCAGTAAACTAATTCAGATAAAGGTCACGCAGTAAGTAAAATATGAAATGAAAAGGTGTTTTCTTTTAAACAAATCTTTTACTAAGGAATTAAACTTCTTTTTATTTTTCCTTGAAACCAAATGTCAGGTGCTCCTTAATCAATTTGCAGGAAATAAAGCTCAGAGTTCATCGGACAACTTATACTCAGGACCTTCAGTATTTACAAACATACATTTGTATAGAGTTTTCTGTACTCATCGAATCAATGACATGTTGTCACTAACACTAACTTTATATAAAATCCTATAAATGGTGGTGTACTATCAATAGACAATTATTTAATTCTTTCGAAATTCCAAACTATTATTATTAAATGAATATTTTTAAAGGTACATGTAAAGCTTTAGATTTCTGTTTAAAGATGCACCAATCTAAATGTTTTTTTGAAAAGATTTTCTTGGTACTTTTTACTGTATTTAAACAAATCAGTTGGCTACAATTCAAGTAATACCTTTGGTAGTGGTTTTGATGGTTTGCAGTGAATGCAAGCAATTTCGGCTACATTTGGAAGATAAGGCCGTGGATATGTAACAGTTGCATATGCGTTCTGGAGAATAAAACTGACATTTCTCGCCATATCGTATATCGGTGGCACTTCCGATCCGAAATATCTTCTTAACGTTTTTTGTAGATTATATTTCACCATGTACATGTGCATTGCCTGCGCAGCCAAATGCCATACAGCGTTCGAAGTCCTTTGTAACAAATTCATCGAATCTGTGAACGGTCGCGCTAGGAAAGGTGTCACTGAATACGGTGTAGGATTTCCCGCAATCGATAAACTTCCTGTATAAAATCCTACGGTGTTTATGTACATGAAAGGAGCTTTGAAGAAGTGCACGAATCCAAGGGCGCATTCTGGATAAGCTCCATCCAGAATAATCAGGTCGAACTTTTGTTTCGAATATAGAAATTCTTGAGTCTCCGAATCGGATAACAACGCTTCACAAGCCTGCGAAACAAAACATTTGTAAAAATCTAGAAATTAGGTCACCTGTCTACATTATTACAAGAAATTATCTAAAACACTAAATAATATTCTGTCATTATAGGGTTGTCGTTGTTTTTTCATTTAATCGTTTCATGAATACTTTAATAAATAAGAACCTCAATGGGTTACCTCATATCCATATCGGAGCATATCCAGTGGATGAACTGGTTCTTCTCCTCTCATTCTGGCACCAAGGAGGTCCCAATCGGTGAAGTTCCGGACGTAGAATACTAATCCTGTTGGAGTTATTTCCTCCATCCCGACAATACCAAAATCTGAAGGAAAAGCGCTAATAAAAGTTATATTGTGGCCTCTGGTTGTAAGTCCTTTGGCTAGTGCCCAAAACGGAATTTTATGCGATTTAGTACCACCCATTGTTACCATCAGGATGTTTGCTGAACCGTTGAGCTCTATGAAGGTAGCCATTACCAACAATGATAGAAGACTTGAGGAAACCATATCTAAAATTAATATGAACAACTATAATTATTCTGTGGGTTGTTTTAGAAAAGATATTCGTATCTATACAAGAAGATTACAATATTCCAAAGATTAGTTTTGTTAATTTTAATGTAGTACATATCCATATGTACTCGTTTACAAAGGAAAGTAAGAATTAAGAGTTTCGGACCTTAAGGAAAGCGGGGTAATTAAAAACATCTTACCAAAATAAAGCCAAGAAAAACAAAATTCATTTAGTTTTTTTAGAAAAAATTAAAATTGAAATAACAAACCCAAAGGCATTTAGGATCATCATCATCATCAGTTATCCTGACGCTTTATTGCTTCTGCGAATAGAACTGAAAAGCTTTCAGCCTTAACGTTAAAATGAAAAAAGTCTCCGAAATAAGGGAAAAATTTATTTAAAAGTAGGAGTAAAACTAAATCATAGAATGTAGAATTAAATAACTTCGTAGTGTCAATTGAAGGTGCCAGTCTTAATTGTTATCGAAACGTGTGGACCTAATCATGTGAAAAATGAGATGTGAACTGCAGTTTCAGCACATCATATGTAGTGCAAATAATACGTACCTATACTATGACTAAATGTCATCACATTTGGTAGTTTCACTAAGCTGTTGACCAAGACTTTAATATGTTCTTTATTTAATTGATATACGTGCTTAGCGTAATGCATGAACTGTGGCATAGATATCCTTAATATTCATAACGATCTTGTAAAACATTTCGAAATTTTACAAATAGTAGCAAATACCTACAGATGTATGGCGGACTGCCACTTAATATTTGATAGTAAAAAATGAACATATAAGATTTAAAATTCTTTTAATAATTTTTGAATGAAGATCTCATCCGTACTCTTACAAATAATCTTCGATATTTGTCTACGAATATTCTTATTACCTTCTATTTTATCATCATAAATGTTATGACTAAAATCATTAAACAATGCCTAGTACTTATTATTGAAGTATCACAATAAACATCAAGCATGTGATAGAGTGAAGAGCTATGTAATTTTGTTTTACTCATCATTAGAGATAATACTATCTGAATCTTATGACCGAATTTTGAAAACTGCGACTTACAATACTTCAAGCTCTAATTATAATAAACTGAAGATTTTCAATTTTGCAAAGGCGGTAAAAGGTCTCCTGGAAAATGTGATTTAATATATTTTAATATTATTGCTTGAAAACAAAACCATAATCTTTTCATTATTGGTTACTGTTAGAGAATTATTAAAATTATAAAATCATACGGTGCTGCCTAAACAGCTCCATTAAGCAACAAAAAATGCTCTCTAATCTGTCGATAAAAGTGTAGCACTTAATTTGTAATTGCTCCAGTATTAGATGCGCATTGAATCGACAGAATAAAGTAGAAATTTTCTCAAGAAATAACACCCTATTCATGATGAAGCTTTGTATTTGAGGGGAAACGTCGGTTGTGGTTTAACAAAAATAAAAACAGGTAAGTCATACCCTCATTACACTGTAACAGGAATTCGGAATGCTCTTTGTTTAGTATTATTGCGATAAAAATGCTACTTCATAATTTGCGCGAATTTGCAACTATTCTCTATTTACAAACGCTTTATTAGAGTTCGCGGTTTTGGCTCAGTCGTGAAGTCGTTCGTGCTTCAAATTTCGTTTGTTCTGCTTGAATTGGTAAATATAAAAGTTCAAAGTTCTTTCCAAACCAACTTATATCTTAGGAATTAAAATACTTTATACAAAAAGTTGAAAAGCGTCGGAAAGAAAAATTGTTTCTTGTTTTATTTAATGACAAGAAGTAGTACTAACACATGTTGAAATTAGTTCATTTTTATTTTTTTTATTATTAGTAAAATATGTAACTAATGAGCAAAAAAGTGAAATAAAACTATAGCATAAAATTGCTAATTGTTAGATTATGGGGAAAAATCAAACACGTTGAGAGTTTTTACGGGAGCTGTATTTTATGTCTTCTTATTACAAGTAATAATTCACGACTACGATTAAAATAAAAATTATATCGTTTTTAACTAAAACTCATATCTTTGTTAAACAAGGTCGGTCAGGCATGCTAATCTGAAATTTGTCCTTATAATATCTTATAAGGTGACTTATATCTCCTGAACGTCGAGAACTATATAGAACAAATAATATGCCTGAATTAATTCATAGAAAATAATTTAATTACAAGTTTTGTTTAGATATTTTATAATGTGAATTTTAACACTAATTGATGAAAGGAATTAATGTAATTTTTATTAATTCATCCTATTAATAAGTTATCTGATTACATAAGAAAAGAAAACAGTTGACACATGTGCCTGACTACAAGTTTTTCATCATCATCTTATTTACATAGTTTAAAATTGAAGTAGTAGTTTCTGCAAAACATTTAGAAAACCCAATTTCACGAGAGGTTAATGTATAAGTGAATTATGTTTACAATTTTTATTGTACCTACTTACTTCTTATCTAGAATATTCGCTCGTCATTATTTGTAGTTCCTTTAAATGAGATCGTCCTTAGATTAGTACATTAATCCTTTAATTAGGTAACAGTTCAACGAAATTAGAAGAATAAACACCTTCCTGCAGGTACGTCTGTCTACTCCTTTACAGACAAAATCTATTTTTATACATTTTGGCATTGAATCTCCTTTTATTAACAATGGGTAATTAAATTTAATGTTTCTGATTACCATGCCGTTATATTTTAATTAATTGATATACATAGTTCTGTTTCGAATCATCAAGATGTATTGCCATTTAAGAAGTGCAGATACTATGCAGATTATAGGGATTACATGCTAAGAATGTGTTATGTATTAGTTGATTTTATTGATCCTTAAAGTGCAACTCATTTCTGTTGTTGAATTTAATTATAGAATTTATGTGGATGACCAACTTCTATTTTTTTGATCGTAGCTTATACGCCTGAAATATTGAAATAACTCCCTTTCTAAAGTCATAGTGTTATTTAAATCCTATTAAGATACAAATGATTTTTTTTCTGGATCTCTGATGATCTCCGAAAGACTGAACTTTACAGACATGAACAGAAGGTTGTCGAAAGTGATCCAACCTGTATTTATTTTAGTTTTTGGTCAAAGCTAATTCACAATAAAACGTTGGAAACTAAATTTCGATTACTTATCATGAAATCAACTGAACTGTAAACATTGGTAAAAAAAGGTGAATATTCACTTTGTTAAGAAATATTTAATAACAAATGAAACAGTAGCTTTGCAAAACATTGGAGGTCACTGTATCGATGGGTTCGTTTCCATTTTATTGTGCTTTTCCTTTTAGCGTTATGATAAGTGTGAAATTAAAAGTAGTGAAGGCAAAAGAAATATTGAAGTCATACATGTAAATTTTTAGAGAAAGTTTATTTTAGAAGCTACAAAAGTTCTTGCAAAAACTACATAGACAATTGTGGTACCTTTTGAACATGATCGTAATTATTCTTTAAAGCCTGACAATCTATACATCTACACATACAGTACGTGAAAATTCAGATTTTAGCATTGCATTATACTTTGAGATTCTCTATCCCCAAGGTTCACTGTTTCACAATCGGTATAAATAAAACTGAACTGTCCATCTGTAATATCAATTTTTCAACCGAGTCCAAGTGATTATTATTTTGTAACTACGAGGGTGGATTGATAAGTTTCCGGCCTAACCAAGAGATGACGCCACTAGGCCTACCTTGAGGTGACATTCTATAGTACCATCCTTGGATAGCTTGTAGCTATAGTTTCAGCCCGATCTCCT
>NW_020439003.1:1231492-1243568 GCF_000699045.2 Agrilus planipennis | reverse complement strand
TAGAACAAATAATATGCCTGAATTAATTCATAGAAAATAATTTAATTACAAGTTTTGTTTAGATATTTTATAATGTGAATTTTAACACTAATTGATGAAAGGAATTAATGTAATTTTTATTAATTCATCCTATTAATAAGTTATCTGATTACATAAGAAAAGAAAACAGTTGACACATGTGCCTGACTACAAGTTTTTCATCATCATCTTATTTACATAGTTTAAAATTGAAGTAGTAGTTTCTGCAAAACATTTAGAAAACCCAATTTCACGAGAGGTTAATGTATAAGTGAATTATGTTTACAATTTTTATTGTACCTACTTACTTCTTATCTAGAATATTCGCTCGTCATTATTTGTAGTTCCTTTAAATGAGATCGTGCTTAGATTAGTACATTAATCCTTTAATTAGTTAACAGTTCAACGAAATTAGAAGAATAAACACCTTCCTGCAGGTACGTCTGTCTACTCCTTTACAGACAAAATCTATTTTTATACATTTTGGCATTGAATCTCCTTTTATTAACAATGGGTAATTAAATTTAATGTTTCTGATTACCATGCCGTTATATTTTAATTAATTGATATACATAGTTCTGTTTCGAATCATCAAGATGTATTGCCATTTAAGAAGTGCAGATACTATGCAGATTATAGGGATTACATGCTAAGAATGTGTTATGTATTAGTTGATTTTATTGATCCTTAAAGTGCAACTCATTTCTGTTGATGAATTTAATTATTAAATTTATGTTGCTTTATAACTGTTATTGTCGACTTCATACTGTAAAGCTTCTCCAAGCCCGAAGACCGAAAACGCTCAGTGGCCGGAAAAACGGCCACATCGCGTTCTGGCTGCCTTCAAACGCACAGAAGGCGTTCTGGCTGTTTTTAAACGCTCGTAACGCGTTCTGGTAACTGTTAAACAGCCGAAACGCGTTTTGTCAATTGTTGTCGGGTATACAGTTAAAATTTGATTTTTTTTTCAAATTTTTAATTAAAACATAGTACATTTAAATTGCGACACTTGCATTTTTATCAATTCACATTCGTTTGCACTGACAAAAAACCAAACCTTGTTTGCTTCCTGATGATTGAGTTGATGCTGATCGTAAGGAGATTTTGTCCGCTGGTACCTCACTTTCATTAACAAAATTACCGTCNATGAGCGTAAAACTTTTTAATATGTTTAAATAATAATTAAAACTTTAAAATTGCATTTATTTCAGACAATTATAAATATTATCATTATATTATCACGTAAAAACGAGATTTTCAGCTAATTTTTCATTTTTTCCTCGATAACCATTTAGTGAATTTGAATAATCTTACGCTAAAGTGATTTTGCAGAGTTCAAGTTACTTATTATAAAAGTTTGCAATTTTTGGTAGCTTTTTTTCTGTTAATAAAAATAAATTTAATCTGTTCGGTTAACGAATTTCCATAAAATGACGTGTAAAATTACAATTTTTTAAAATTTCAGTAACTTTTTAACGGTTTAGCGAATCGAATTGTAATTTTTACAGGAGGTTTAGAATTGAATGAGGAACGTTCTTCCAAATTTTTATTTGTCTCGTAGCATTTTGACATACCTCCCAAACATCCTTAAAATCGTTGGACGCGATTATCCAGTTTCGGACGTCACAATGTCGATTTTATTCGTAATTTAATTGATTATTTCAAATTTAGTATATTTGTTATTTGCTGTCTGGACATTCAAAACCAAGAGTCGTGTTTTGAAAACAGGAATGGACTAGAATAATAAAAATGCAAATAGAACATTGTAACAAGTACAAGGAAAACTATAACCAATCCTTACACGATATAAACAAACAACATTAAATCATGAGAATGAGAAATACTTATAAATATTAAGAAATGTACGAGATGCGACAATTAAGTTCCGATAATTAAGTTGTAACTTCTCACCTAACAATACGGAGAGTTAGTACTCGCGTTATTGCAAATTTTAAATCTTCCTTTAACAGAAGGATGAAGTCGGTAGATTGTTTCGTTAAAGATTACCTATAGTATATTATAGCGTGAATTTACTACGTTGTGTTGTTGGGACTATTGCAACACTGGAAGACAATTTATTGAAAGCAACATAAACTGCACCTTTACCATGAAAATAAACAAACTAATTAATAAAATAAATTTTTTGCCTGGACTAAATTTTAAAATACATCACTGCTTACAGATATAATTCACATAATTCTAACTGGGTACAACTTTTTGTAGACGTATGGTTGTACCTTAGCTTTGAAATATAGCTACTGTTCTTAGGATCATTTTAAGCAGATAGTTCATGAACATGTGGAGGGTTGTAAGCTAATACATTTAATTTTTCGTTTAACTTTAAGGAATTAAATTTTTTTAATTTAAAACACTATAAAAAGAATAACAAATTGCAAGATACTGAACGCACAACCGAGAATCTATTATACTATTTAATGGTAATTTAGGTGGTACTAAATGTTTCCCTGAAGGCGATCCACGCGTAAAATCACTTTTATACGTAGTAACTTAATAAAATTGTAGACTGACTGATAGATGAGCAACTTTTTAACATGCATGTCTATGCAGGGTGTTCGTTAGATAGTGGATAGCTTTATAACTGCGCTTTTTAAGGCCGTCCAGAACATTAAATTTTATTTTTAATATAGTTCCACGGTTTTCCAGTAATTTAAATTTTTTATTAGCATATTTAGCCAGTCTGTTGACTGACAATAAAAGAATTTTTGAATTCCTTTTTGTTGCTTAATATTCAAGAAAAGTTCTGTTATTGTGAGTGCTTTAAAATTTACTGCATTTCTTGATATTTAATTTTACAATTTTGTTTTGCATATTTTTCCCTTAGTTAAGTTGTTGATCAAATTAGATTTTCTATAAAAAAAGCAGTAGCTTTCTCACTAATCCTAATGCGTAAATCACGTAAAATAGCGCAAGTATATCTATTTAAGAATGTTACATAGAAAAATAAATAATAAAATTCCCAATTTCTTCCGAATTTTTCAAAACTATGAAGAAATTAGTTGAAAAACGTTAATTTTCTGGATGAAGTTGAGTTGCTATGCACCACTTACCGATCAATGTGTACATACAATGTAAGTTGCTACACCTGAAATCTGAAGAAGTGAATTTTTATTCACGCGAGCACAATTCGAGCAAGTATACTTATGTATAGTTAGAACATATGCTTTTGTAAATCAAGCAATTAATTTTTTGTATCCTGAAAACTAATTGTCTCGAACTTTTTGGAATTTTATTTAAAAATCCAAGCCGTAACCATATATTTGCATTTTATGTATTGTAAACTACAAGGAACTACAAAAGAATTTGGAACAATGTCAATGTTTAAGGGTGGAAAATTATTTGACAAACGAAGTGTTAGTATCAGGTTTTGATGAAACATAAATAAGTGTTTGATTATTGCAATTAGCTTTTTAAGCAAATAAGGCAACCGATCTTTACTAAAAAGATACTTTCACTCGCATCGGAGAAAACAAGGCAGACATACATAATTTCGCAGTCGACATCAACATTAAAATTTTATTACTTTTGCAACTGGCATTTCCCAAATGTACTTAACTATGTTCCGAATATACGTAGACAGATTTGGAACATAGTGTAAGTACATTTTTCTTAATATCGTTTTCTTTTATTGGTCATCTAATAGGTACCAGTGCTTTTTTTTTTGTTGCTTTGAAAAATATGCGAATCGTTGCTATAGAAACTATGACATAATCTCTACGATCGTTTCAGTTGGCAATAAAGAAGACGCGCTCTGATTTAGTAATTTATTCCAAGAGGTTATATCACAATGGTAGTGAAATGAGGCTGCCTCCCAAGACAACAGATGCTGAATCGGAATTGCAAACTTTTTATTAGATTACTATTTGAAAGGAGAAAAAGGGAATTTTTAAAAAGTACCTAAGAAGTATGAGCTGATGTACACATTCTTTGTTTCATTTGTTATAGTGCTCATATCATATCAATTAGCATTACCTATCTTCATTTAGACAGCAGTTTAATTACAATAATATAGGTTTTTTCTTTAGTTTAGTTTGTTTAGGGTTGTTAATAAAAACGAATCTAGATCCTCTATTTTAAAATTTGTTTAATGAAAAGAATATTACTCATAGGAAGTATAATGGTGAGAATAATTAAAGAGTTTTCTAGTATCGCACAGTTATCCTGATACACTTATTTGAATAGTCACAAACAGTGCATCATTATACACTTGATTGATTTCACCGTCTTCCGTATTTTTCGTCTTTTAACCTTTTTTCAAAATTTCTGTCTTTTGTGCATCTTTCGTCTTTTGTTTCATTCTTTGCTTTTAGCCTAACTTTGATGGCTTATTATTCGCTACTACTTCGACCCTCGCGGTATTCACCGTCGTTCGCGTCGGTAAATTCCCTATAATCTGGGACTCGCGAAAACAATTCGAATAAGTGAGGAGCAGACAAACTGCATAAATTGGCTATCGTTTGATTAGGATAAATATCATCATCATCAGTCCTAAGACTGGTTGGACACTCACGTCCACTCTTTCCTATCCTGAACTAATCTTCACATTTTCCTGAATCTAGAACATCCCACCTCTTTAATTATTTGTTAACAGTAATCTAATCTAGGTCCAGCTTTACCCTTCCTAACTCCTGTTTTAGCCTCTAACCTGTCTCTGACTAGATCTTCATGCCTGAGAAAGTGTCCTACCAACCTATCTCTCCTATTTCTTATTGACTTCCATAGAGTTNAGTATTTTAAATAAAATACAAAATGCTTTTCTCAAAAAAGTACTTATTTAAATCCAAGTATTTCAAATAAATCACATCGCTGGTATAGATCATCATCAACATGAATAAATAATTGAAGATTTCGAAATGGAGAGATAAAAACTATTTAACGGTTCAAAAATGAAAATTAAATTAGGTTTATGATCGGCGAGAAAATTTTGATGATTAATACGTATAGGTTGCATTCGCGAGCATTTGCTAGAAGCGTTATCTGAATGGGATTTGCTAAAGTCTACCACAATGGGCAATTTTTCAGCATTATTACGATACCGTAAGAATAAATAAAGAAAACAAAACGTTTACGCCAATACTAGTGTATTATTAATCCCCTTATCAATGTAAACTTTGTTCGTATCATAGAATAACGTTTCTTGGAAAATCAATTCATGATTTACCAAACATTGAAGTGATTAGTTTTTGAGTTTCACGCAAATTTTTACAACATTAACACATACATACTGTGTAATAATGTGCTAATATATGCGAATGTTCTAATGTATTAATATAGTAACGGAAATCGGTGCAGCTATCTTCTCTGATGATATGACACTCTAGATTTAGCTGACTATTGAAATGTCTAGTCTGGTAGTCTGCATCTAAAGCATACTTTCGATAGTCAAGATGTTGCCGTTTAATCGAAATTTATAAATAAAAATTATTTATTTAATATCATATTTTAATTGATTTAGCATCATTTGATGTGAGAGACAATTAGAAACCAATTGACTTTTAATCGCCTATTTATTCTGTCTACCACCCCTAGACAAAAATTTTCAGGCTCTCTCCAGTCTCTCAGAGTCTTTCAGCGTCTCTAAGAGCGTCTCTTACAGTCCTTCACAGTCTCTCAGTTATTGCCTAAGTGTTTTTATGGATCTCTCACAGTCTCTGTATGAGAGACTTGAACGATAAAATTGTTAATTCAGAGATTCAGTCTTTCACAGAGAGACTGAATGAATAAAACTGAAAAATTGAGAGACACGAGTCGAGAGACTCTCTCGTAGAAAGACTGGGATCTCTGAAATATGTTGAACTTGGAAAATTTTAA
Source organism: Agrilus planipennis (assembly GCF_000699045.2). NCBI lineage: Eukaryota > Metazoa > Arthropoda > Insecta > Coleoptera > Buprestidae > Agrilus > Agrilus planipennis. Next base: position 1,237,721 of record NW_020439003.1, on the reverse strand, counting down.
CCATGTCTATCAAGACACCACTTATTGAGAGATTCGAGTCTCTCGTTCAGAGATTCGAGTTTCTCGTTCAGAGATTCGAGTCTCTCGTTCAGAGACTGGATACGAAATGAGGATCTCTNAAAAAAAATTTTTAAAAACCTTGTTTTTCTTGGTCAGGCCGGAAACTTATCAATCCACCCTCGTATGATACATTATTTCTTCGTCATTAATGAACCGATTTTATTAATTTTTTTATTGGGTAGGCTGTATATCTCAAGGGTTTTATACGTTAGCATATTTAAATGATTTACGCTCATGGTTGTTTTGGTGTTATCGATTAAGGCATACAATAACTTTAAAAGATTTTTGTCTGGGTATGTTTGAAACGTCTAAACAAATACCAAAAGATCTTTCGCGTATGGTATAATTATACATATGTACATGCAGGTAAATTTGTAAATAAATATTCTTTTCACATGTCCTTACTGTAACAAACTTTATGCCATTCCAACTATTTCTGGTTTGCAAACAGCATTATATTTAACATAAAGTGAACATCAACGAAGATATTGCAGGTCTCCATTTATTATACGCTTTAATACAATAAAGTTGTTATTGTTAGGCAACAAAGCATTAGGTTGTAATTACTTAGTAGACCACAAGTTACATGTATAAATATATGAAGAAGTAATGTCTGTTCAACATGTCAACATTTTTAGACACTCAAGAAGCGTGTTGCAAAATATCTCTTAACAAATTTGTTTCAAAATAATAATGTTTGAGTAGTTTTTGGACCATTCTTAGTCTAGCGGATCGTTCCATAAACTTTTTCTTATTGACAAAATATTCAGAGTGGAACTCAAGTCGAAAATTGCATTGGGATCATTATTACGTTAACGAAATTGTTTGAAAGTAAACGACCATCTTATGTGACATGTTTCCTTTTTTCATCTGTCGAAGTTAATACTTGTTGAAAGTTGTTTATTAAAAACTAGGTGTTACTCTCGACTTCGTGCGCGTAAAACTATTTCTAATTAATTATAATAAATACGTATATACGATTATTATAATTTAAGAAAAGTAGTCAGAATCACACTCCTTTTCAATCTCCTTTTCAGGGAAAACTAATTTTTAACATTCTTACGTAATTTGTTTGTACTTAAGATAATTATGTTACTACAATTTTTCAGATCTATTAGTACAAAGTACTCGCTCTGTTTTAGCAACCTAGGTGCATTAAAAACAATTTCTTTTCTTTCATTTTTCAGATGTTTTAGTAATTATATTGTAATGAATATACCTATTGATTTAAAATGGTTTACATTTCTATTGACTCCTTTTGTTTAGATACCATCACTCAAAATTTTATTAATTTCTCAAGCTTCTCAGATTTTTAGCTATACCAACTGATTTCTGATCTATTACGTACAAAACGTTTATCAACTCCAATCACAAAGGCACAAACGATTTGTCGTTTTTTGCTCGGGTCCTTATCTAGTGACCCTGCGTTCTGTCTGATATACATACATAACTATTCCATTGTAACTTCGTTAAAACAGGCATAGCTACACAGTATTAAGTACGTTACGGTATTAAAACGTTCGTGTTTCTGTGATTTTGGTTGTTTTAATACAGTTTATAATAAAAAAAAACAATATACTTTATTGTTAAAATAAATATCACAACAAAGACATGAGGTAATAACTTTGATTTTGTTGCAAACTGTAATCTGTGTTTTATTTTTATTATAGTTTTTTTTATTATAACATTTGTAGTATAATATTTTTATAGACAATGTTGTTTTGCAGATCCGATGGTTCTGGAATAATTTCTCGAGTTGCAGATGCACTTTCTTCAGGACAACAGGAGCAAGGTGAGTTTTTCCTATATTTGTAGTGGGTAGAGTTTAGAAAGGATTTTATCGATTTCAGTCGTGTGAATGTTGTAAAGCATGTTCATGACGAGTTTATATTTATACCTACATTTAAAGAGAAATTCCGTTTTGAGGTTAACGCTCAGTATCACAACTCTTGTGCAACATTTGTTGCTCGAGAATTCTACACAGAAACAAAAACTACATACCCGGCTCCGTGGAATTAATGACATGAGTAAATTATTTGTAGAATCGAACGTAACAGTTTATTTGCAGACATTCGCCTTCAAAACGTAGCGCAATTAGTAATTTATATTAATTTCACTTAAGGGTAACTATATTTCAAGTTATTGTATATCCTTTCTTTCTCTTCCTTTTCTATCCTTAATCTAAACTTCGACTTAATTTCCTTCTTAAAGTCCAGATCTTTTTTCTTTCACAACTATGCCCCCTACATATCTTCCTATTCCTAATTTCCATCCTCATTTTACTTCCTTCTCCGTCCATATTTTTTTGTCTCTCTATTGACTCCTCTTATAACCAATGCTGTTCCTCTATATCTCCTTAATTCTCTCTATCAACCCCTTATCTATTTTACTCTTTCTTAACAAAGAATCAGAGTCGATCAAGGGGTTCAACTGTTTATTTGCAGGCATTCGCCTTCAAAACGTAACGCAATTAGTAATTTATATTAATTTAACGTAAGGGTAACTATATTTCAAGTTATTGTATATCCTTTCATTCTCTTCCTTTTATATCCTTAACCTCACCTATTTTCATAAACTTCGATTTAATTTCCTTCTTAAAGCCCAGATCTTTTTTTTTTCACAACTATACCCCCCTCCTTTACCTACTTATCCTACTAATTCTAATTTCCTACCTCATTTTTCTTCCTTCTCCGTCAAATTTCTTTTGCCTCTCTATCGACTACTCTTATAACCAATGCCGTTCCTATATATATTCTTAATTTTCACTGTCAACCCCTTATCTATTTTACTCTTTCTTAACAACAAAAAATCGATCAGGAATTTCAAAAAAAAAAATTATTGTTACTATAGACGCAATATTCTTGTCAAAAGATGTAATACTGTTTAACAGTGAGCTTAGTGGATCTTACTTATACCAGAATAGGTCATCATCATAAGGTCGTCAGCCCAAACACTGGTTAGACACACACCTCCACTATTTCCTATCCTAATCCAATCAAGGTCTACCTCTACTGCTCTTAACTCCTGTTTCTGTCTCTAATATGCCTCTAACTAGCCCTTCATGCTTGAGAAGGTGTCCTGTACCAACTTATCTCGCCTAATGTCTTATTTACTTTTATAGAGGTGTCCATTAAAAGTTATTTTTCACTCGAAAATAGCAATAAAAGTCACGCTGTTCGTCCATCGGTTCGACTAGCCACAGCTTCTAATTTCTAATCGAAATAAAAACCTTACTTCAAGTAGGAGCCATACCTAAATGCAGATAGTGAACTAAAGTTCATTAATGAGCTTTGTAAACAAAGCAAAAAAAATTTTTATTTTTCTCTACTTAAATTAACGTTTTATGGTCCATCAAAATTATGCTTTTTAGTTAATAGAAAATTCAATTTTAACTATCTTAGAATTAGACAACTGTTGAATCATTATCGACGGTTGTCTAGTTTAAGAAAAATGGGTTCCAATCACGATTAGAATTTACGTTTTTTCTGGAGTATTTCCATAGTAAAAATCCTATGTGCACGAATTAGAATCGTATAGATACTTGAGAACTTACCGTTCACTATATTTGTGTAATACATTTTACATTTTACGCATTAGTTAACTCATTAACTAATACACCGTTATTAATTAACTAAGCCCTGATAAAAAGTATCTGATTTTCTATTACTTGTTGTCTTTATTTAGCTACAATGTTTGTGTGACCTAGAACGCACTACAATTAAAAAGTTTAATGTAAGAAATTCACTAAAATATTTACAGTTGTACTTTCTTATTTGTTTCAACTTCATATTAACAAAAGAAAATCTACCATTGTCGGTATTTCTTTGTAAATACAAGGAATAGAAACCGTTTCTGCATAGCCAAGTAGTATATTAATAATTCACTTAACATGTCATTAAATATTCAGGAACGTCAAGAATATTTACTTTTCCTTAAAACATTAAGATGTTTCAGAAGTTTATTAAATTTTGCAGGGTTTTAACAAATCTCATGCTCCTATTAAAATTGTATGAAATTAGTTACTTAAGTAATCTTAATGCTTCTCCTTCAGATAGCTTCTAAGTTTTCACAAATAATTAGCTTTTAAGTAAATAAAGAATTAGGGTAAGGAAGTTACCAACCATGTTAAACTTTTTAGTCTCTGTTAGGTTTTGGAAGCTCCTTAATTATTAATAAATAGTATTTATAAACTTCAGATATGCATTTTAAGATACACGATTTATATTGGAATAGATTAAACATGAGATTTGTAGGTACCAGTAATTTAATCTGATATTTACATTTTTTTTTTGATAACTCTTGTCATAATTATTGCCTAAATCTAGCTTGTCATGAATTTTAAAAAAAATTATATCGATAGTTGTGAGATAAATTTGATAACTTACTCTCCAACGCATAAATTGACCTTTCAGCAAAAGAAAATAGTACAAGATACTTGCAAAAGTAGAAATATCGAAAAAAAAAAATAGTTTGTCTCTATATTTCAACCATGTATTATCCAGATATAGGTACAAAGAGCACTTAGTCCGAGGACATTCCTGCAGATCCCTTTTCTCAAACAGTGGTACACGGAGAAATCTAAATTTTTATGACAACGCAAAAATTACAATTTTCAATTGTAAATGATTGAATTTGCCGTAGAAACAATAAAATTTATTAAGTAAATTGTAAATACCGCTTTAATATTTAGGTAAATTTTCATTTTATATTTTCTCCGTGTAAAGATTCTTTTTTTTTTTAATTTAATGTTAATATCTAGTTGGAAATATTATAATATTGTTTCAAACAAGAATAAAGTAAAATTGTATAGTGCTAATCTAATGCTTAAGCGTTAACAGACATGTTATTAATGTCATTGTCGATATTGTAAGTCTAGTAAAGCTCTCTAACATAATAACATAAGATTTTCACATAATTAATATTTGTCTAAAAATTTGGAACCAAAACCATAATAGTCTTCTTTAGCACCAAATACTAAATTAAAACAAAAACAAGGAGAAACAAGGAGTGGACCATATCAGATCGTCTATATGTTTGCGGGATTGGACATGACAACATCTGTCAATCAACTTTATAATCAAAATTTATTTTAGAAAGGCGCGTTTATAATTCTTAATCCTTTCTCCGTATATTCGTCTTGACGAAATCTAATCACACTTAATCATTTGATTTGAATGCTTTTAAGAAAACCGTGAGACAAAATTATGTCGTTAATTTTCAGAGCTTTAATGGCAATAGATTCATAAGTTCTTGTATATGCTCAATGTGATGACAGTTATATTAATTAGTTTACCTATTTTTCAAACATAACAAGACCAAAATCATTACATCATAACAGTTTGCGCTTTTACTTGTGCTTAAAGCTAGAACCAACCTCGAGAGTGGTATTTTTCTTTTACAATATTTGTTGTAGTGTAGATATTATTGGAACCGTAGATTAGCATTGATGTTGAAATTTTGATTGCAGTCCTTTCGAGAAAATCTTTAGAATAATTATTACCTACTTTTATATTCCAGTTATAGAACTATTTAGCACAAACGTCTGTGATGTATATACAGAATATTTATAAGGGTTTCTTGAATAGACCAATTTGGTACGTTACCAAAAAGCATCTTGTTTTGCTTCTTTGTTTACAACAAATATCAACTTATTTACGCAAGTAAAATTTGCTTGCAAAAAAGAGTATGAATAAATTATGCAGTTGTGTCTAACTTATAAGGTTTAAAATCCATTAAGGACCGTCACATAGACCGGAAAGTAATTAGTACAGTGATATTCATTGTTATTACTTCCAACTTAAATTCTGAACGTGACATTCTTGCAGTCGAGTTAGAACTTTTACTGGTCTTCTGTCATATTAGTAGTAAAGCAGTGTAAATAAACCTTGACAGTGAAAATACATAGTGAAGGCTATTATATATACTTATATGACGTAGTATTACAAATAAAAATTTTGAATTACAGAAACGTCCACCTTCAGTGTCGCATATAAGATTAAATAATAAAATCTACAGATTATCTATAAAATGTAATAGATATCACGGCGACAATTTAAGGATGTTTGGGAGGTACAATCGGAGACAAGAGTACATAAAATTAGAAATTCGTGATTAATTAGGTTTTGCAGCATATCATGAGGTAAATAAATACTATCTATACTAAAAAAAA
>NW_020439003.1:1224211-1230015 GCF_000699045.2 Agrilus planipennis | reverse complement strand
GAACATTAAATTTTATTTTTAATATAGTTCCACGGTTTTCCAGTAATTTAAATTTTTTATTAGCATATTTAGCCAGTCTGTTGACTGACAATAAAAGAATTTTTGAATTCCTTTTTGTTGCTTAATATTCAAGAAAAGTTCTGTTATTGTGGGTGCTTTAAAATTTACTGCATTTCTTGATATTTAATTTTACAATTTTGTTTTGCATATTTTTCCCTTAGTTAAGTTGTTGATCAAATTAGATTTTCTATAAAAAAAGCAGTAGCTTTCTCACTAATCCTAATGCGTAAATCACGTAAAATAGCGCAAGTATATCTATTTAAGAATGTTACATAGAAAAATAAATAATAAAATTCCCAATTTCTTCCGAATTTTTCAAAACTATGAAGAAATTAGTTGAAAAACGTTAATTTTCTGGATGAAGTTGAGTTGCTATGCACCACTTACCGATCAATGTGTACATACAATGTAAGTTGCTACACCTGAAATCTGAAGAAGTGAATTTTTATTCACGCGAGCACAATTCGAGCAAGTATACTTATGTATAGTTAGAACATATGCTTTTGTAAATCAAGCAATTAATTTTTTGTATCCTGAAAACTAATTGTCTCGAACTTTTTGGAATTTTATTTAAAAATCCAAGCCGTAACCATATATTTGCATTTTATGTATTGTAAACTACAAGGAACTACAAAAGAATTTGGAACAATGTCAATGTTTAAGGGTGGAAAATTATTTGACAAACGAAGTGTTAGTATCAGGTTTTGATGAAACATAAATAAGTGTTTGATTATTGCAATTAGCTTTTTAAGCAAATAAGGCAACCGATCTTTACTAAAAAGATACTTTCACTCGCATCGGAGAAAACAAGGCAGACATACATAATTTCGCAGTCGACATCAACATTAAAATTTTATTACTTTTGCAACTGGCATTTCCCAAATGTACTTAACTATGTTCCGAATATACGTAGACAGATTTGGAACATAGTGTAAGTACATTTTTCTTAATATCGTTTTCTTTTATTGGTCATCTAATAGGTACCAGTGCTTTTTTTTTTGTTGCTTTGAAAAATATGCGAATCGTTGCTATAGAAACTATGACATAATCTCTACGATCGTTTCAGTTGGCAATAAAGAAGACGCGCTCTGATTTAGTAATTTATTCCAAGAGGTTATATCACAATGGTAGTGAAATGAGGCTGCCTCCCAAGACAACAGATGCTGAATCGGAATTGCAAACTTTTTATTAGATTACTATTTGAAAGGAGAAAAAGGGAATTTTTAAAAAGTACCTAAGAAGTATGAGCTGATGTACACATTCTTTGTTTCATTTGTTATAGTGCTCATATCATATCAATTAGCATTACCTATCTTCATTTAGACAGCAGTTTAATTACAATAATATAGGTTTTTTCTTTAGTTTAGTTTGTTTAGGGTTGTTAATAAAAACGAATCTAGATCCTCTATTTTAAAATTTGTTTAATGAAAAGAATATTACTCATAGGAAGTATAATGGTGAGAATAATTAAAGAGTTTTCTAGTATCGCACAGTTATCCTGATACACTTATTTGAATAGTCACAAACAGTGCATCATTATACACTTGATTGATTTCACCGTCTTCCGTATTTTTCGTCTTTTAACCTTTTTTCAAAATTTCTGTCTTTTGTGCATCTTTCGTCTTTTGTTTCATTCTTTGCTTTTAGCCTAACTTTGATGGCTTATTATTCGCTACTACTTCGACCCTCGCGGTATTCACCGTCGTTCGCGTCGGTAAATTCCCTATAATCTGGGACTCGCGAAAACAATTCGAATAAGTGAGGAGCAGACAAACTGCATAAATTGGCTATCGTTTGATTAGGATAAATATCATCATCATCAGTCCTAAGACTGGTTGGACACTCACGTCCACTCTTTCCTATCCTGAACTAATCTTCACATTTTCCTGAATCTAGAACATCCCACCTCTTTAATTATTTGTTAACAGTAATCTAATCTAGGTCCAGCTTTACCCTTCCTAACTCCTGTTTTAGCCTCTAACCTGTCTCTGACTAGATCTTCATGCCTGAGAAAGTGTCCTACCAACCTATCTCTCCTATTTCTTATTGACTTCCATAGAGTTCTCTCGATAAATAAATGTAAGGATTTAAGGATAAATATAGATATTATAAATTAAAAATTTCAAATAAAACAAAAATGAGTCATCCTATCTAATACTGTGTAACTGTATTGAATCGGCAAACATTAAGAAGAAATCTGTTAAATTTACGTATTAGTTCATTCTTTAAATAACTGAAAGTCGAGTAACTTGCTTTCAAATCAAAAAATAGGGGTACATTTCACGCATACCTTTTGTTAATTAATTAATTTAATAATTAATAGTAAACTTTGTTGAGAATAAATGAGATAGACTCTTTCTTTTTGGGTAATAAAATAAAGAAGTAAATTTGACAACTTTCCGCAGATAAAATCTGTTTTCACTAAACTTTCAATAATTGGAAATCCAACATGGTTTATGCATATTCCAATGTACTAAAATGGAATTCTTTTAATTAACACCGGTTAAATATTTATGTCTAACAATAACAAAGTAGATTGGTTTCTTAATGGGCATATGCGATGAGTTTCGACTGAGGAATTAGACCAGAACAAGTTCAAACAAACCAGAGTAAATTAGGCTAGCGGCTAATGTGGGTGACGGTGGGCATGTTTTACACTTAAGTATAGATTAACTTGAACACAAAAAAGCTTGTTAGCTATTTTCTAATCGTTTCGAGCAACAAAAGTAGAACTTCAGTAGGAAAAATCATCATCGTTCGGCTTTCAAATAAGAGATTCACATTTCGGCACATTGTTAGATTTACAAGGATAAATAAAAAGAAGAAGGAACTTATTTAATGATGTAAAGTCCTTCTAAAACTTTCAAATACCGTAATTTTGTCAAATCGGTTCACTCTTTTTGAAAATTCTTTACAGTCGATTAACACGAAAACCTTTAATTTAAAATTGCCGGAAGCTAGACTTTGAGACAAGACACAGCTGAAATAAATGCCCGGAAAATAATTTTAAATGGGTCACATTTTTATTAAACAGAGGTCTTTCTGATGGAGTCAGTATTTTATAAACCTAAAACTGAATACTGGCATTAAACTAGATCAATTGTAAATTTCGATTGTCCCTGAAATTTTCTGGCATACATACGAGCTTGTTATGACGTTTAAAGGAAATAGTATCGATGGTACATGAAAAGAATAGTACAAAGTACTTGAAGAAGGAGAAATAGGAAGAAATATCGAAAAAAAAAATGAATTTGTCTATATTTCCACCATGTAGTATTCAAACATAGGTATAAAGAACACTTAATCCGAGGACAGTCTTACAAATCCCTTTTTTCAAATAGTGGTGGTAAAGATTCTTTTTTTATATTTAGTGTAAAAATCTAGTTGGAAGGTATTAAATACCATAAAACACGAACAAAAGTAAATTGGAGCAATATTGTGATCAAACAAGAATTTAGTAAAGTTTTATAGTATTAATCTAACACTTAAAAAGGAGTCACTATTTTATAAACCTAAAACCAAATATCGACATTTAAACAGATCAAAAGATTTTTTATTACAAATTTCTATAAACAACATCCTGGATATCGCAGGAAGGCTTGAGTTATAGTTTCATCCTTTAGTTAGGCGTTTCAATAGTCTGCTAATTCCAGAAATTCAAATCTTAAAATCATTACAAATCTATACGTATACACATAACCATAGACACGCATAGAACATATGTATAGTAGGGAAACCCTGTTTTCACTTTCAATTTCATTTTCTTTTAATGTCAGCGGAAATCGTAAACAATACGATTATACAAAGTTGTAAAATTATTCCGTATACAAACTTAAAACAGTTATTAGAATGTGCATGAAGGAATCTGTTATAACGATTATAAGTTAAGCATAGAAGTCCGTATTATGTTGAATTAATTTAGCGCTATATTGTTAGTCGATTCAGTAAATTCCAATGGATTGTGGGTTTCACCTATGGCGTAGAAAGTTGTTAAGAATTGCGGAATAAAATGCTTTAAGAATGAACAGGAAGGAACTGCTTTGAAAAGATCCCCAAATCAAGCAATCTCATGCACTAAAAATTTATTATAAATAGCACTTTTGTCAAATAAACAATACAACAACTAATAATAANCAGTGGTACACGGAGAAATCTAAATTTTTATGACAACGCAAAAATTACAATTTTCAATTGTAAATGATTGAATTTGCCGTAGAAACAATAAAATTTATTAAGTAAATTGTAAATACCGCTTTAATATTTAGGTAAATTTTCATTTTATATTTTCTCCGTGTAAAGATTCTTTTTTTTTTTAATTTAATGTTAATATCTAGTTGGAAATATTATAATATTGTTTCAAACAAGAATAAAGTAAAATTGTATAGTGCTAATCTAATGCTTAAGCGTTAACAGACATGTTATTAATGTCATTGTCGATATTGTAAGTCTAGTAAAGCTCTCTAACATAATAACATAAGATTTTCACATAATTAATATTTGTCTAAAAATTTGGAACCAAAACCATAATAGTCTTCTTTAGCACCAAATACTAAATTAAAACAAAAACAAGGAGAAACAAGGAGTGGACCATATCAGATCGTCTATATGTTTGCGGGATTGGACATGACAACATCTGTCAATCAACTTTATAATCAAAATTTATTTTAGAAAGGCGCGTTTATAATTCTTAATCCTTTCTCCGTATATTCGTCTTGACGAAATCTAATCACACTTAATCATTTGATTTGAATGCTTTTAAGAAAACCGTGAGACAAAATTATGTCGTTAATTTTCAGAGCTTTAATGGCAATAGATTCATAAGTTCTTGTATATGCTCAATGTGATGACAGTTATATTAATTAGTTTACCTATTTTTCAAACATAACAAGACCAAAATCATTACATCATAACAGTTTGCGCTTTTACTTGTGCTTAAAGCTAGAACCAACCTCGAGAGTGGTATTTTTCTTTTACAATATTTGTTGTAGTGTAGATATTATTGGAACCGTAGATTAGCATTGATGTTGAAATTTTGATTGCAGTCCTTTCGAGAAAATCTTTAGAATAATTATTACCTACTTTTATATTCCAGTTATAGAACTATTTAGCACAAACGTCTGTGATGTATATACAGAATATTTATAAGGGTTTCTTGAATAGACCAATTTGGTACGTTACCAAAAAGCATCTTGTTTTGCTTCTTTGTTTACAACAAATATCAACTTATTTACGCAAGTAAAATTTGCTTGCAAAAAAGAGTATGAATAAATTATGCAGTTGTGTCTAACTTATAAGGTTTAAAATCCATTAAGGACCGTCACATAGACCGGAAAGTAATTAGTACAGTGATATTCATTGTTATTACTTCCAACTTAAATTCTGAACGTGACATTCTTGCAGTCGAGTTAGAACTTTTACTGGTCTTCTGTCATATTAGTAGTAAAGCAGTGTAAATAAACCTTGACAGTGAAAATACATAGTGAAGGCTATTATATATACTTATATGACGTAGTATTACAAATAAAAATTTTGAATTACAGAAACGTCCACCTTCAGTGTCGCATATAAGATTAAATAATAAAATCTACAGATTATCTATAAAATGTAATAGATATCACGGCGACAATTTAAGGATGTTTGGGAGGTACAATCGGAGACAAGAGTACATAAAATTAGAAATTCGTGATTAATTAGGTTTTGCAGCATATCATGAGGTAAATAAATACTATCTATACTAAAAAAAA
>NW_020439003.1:1209240-1220848 GCF_000699045.2 Agrilus planipennis | reverse complement strand
GAGTAAATTAGGCTAGCGGCTAATGTGGGTGACGGTGGGCATGTTTTACACTTAAGTATAGATTAACTTGAACACAAAAAAGCTTGTTAGCTATTTTCTAATCGTTTCGAGCAACAAAAGTAGAACTTCAGTAGGAAAAATCATCATCGTTCGGCTTTCAAATAAGAGATTCACATTTCGGCACATTGTTAGATTTACAAGGATAAATAAAAAGAAGAAGGAACTTATTTAATGATGTAAAGTCCTTCTAAAACTTTCAAATACCGTAATTTTGTCAAATCGGTTCACTCTTTTTGAAAATTCTTTACAGTCGATTAACACGAAAACCTTTAATTTAAAATTGCCGGAAGCTAGACTTTGAGACAAGACACAGCTGAAATAAATGCCCGGAAAATAATTTTAAATGGGTCACATTTTTATTAAACAGAGGTCTTTCTGATGGAGTCAGTATTTTATAAACCTAAAACTGAATACTGGCATTAAACTAGATCAATTGTAAATTTCGATTGTCCCTGAAATTTTCTGGCATACATACGAGCTTGTTATGACGTTTAAAGGAAATAGTATCGATGGTACATGAAAAGAATAGTACAAAGTACTTGAAGAAGGAGAAATAGGAAGAAATATCGAAAAAAAAAATGAATTTGTCTATATTTCCACCATGTAGTATTCAAACATAGGTATAAAGAACACTTAATCCGAGGACAGTCTTACAAATCCCTTTTTTCAAATAGTGGTGGTAAAGATTCTTTTTTTATATTTAGTGTAAAAATCTAGTTGGAAGGTATTAAATACCATAAAACACGAACAAAAGTAAATTGGAGCAATATTGTGATCAAACAAGAATTTAGTAAAGTTTTATAGTATTAATCTAACACTTAAAAAGGAGTCACTATTTTATAAACCTAAAACCAAATATCGACATTTAAACAGATCAAAAGATTTTTTATTACAAATTTCTATAAACAACATCCTGGATATCGCAGGAAGGCTTGAGTTATAGTTTCATCCTTTAGTTAGGCGTTTCAATAGTCTGCTAATTCCAGAAATTCAAATCTTAAAATCATTACAAATCTATACGTATACACATAACCATAGACACGCATAGAACATATGTATAGTAGGGAAACCCTGTTTTCACTTTCAATTTCATTTTCTTTTAATGTCAGCGGAAATCGTAAACAATACGATTATACAAAGTTGTAAAATTATTCCGTATACAAACTTAAAACAGTTATTAGAATGTGCATGAAGGAATCTGTTATAACGATTATAAGTTAAGCATAGAAGTCCGTATTATGTTGAATTAATTTAGCGCTATATTGTTAGTCGATTCAGTAAATTCCAATGGATTGTGGGTTTCACCTATGGCGTAGAAAGTTGTTAAGAATTGCGGAATAAAATGCTTTAAGAATGAACAGGAAGGAACTGCTTTGAAAAGATCCCCAAATCAAGCAATCTCATGCACTAAAAATTTATTATAAATAGCACTTTTGTCAAATAAACAATACAACAACTAATAATAATATTTGCAAAATGTTTTACTTATTCCTTTCTAGTCAGTATTGACCCAAATGTTTGTTGGTATTGGACTGAAATACCTTTACCACAAAAAAGGAATCAATGGTAAATTTATATACGTAAATACAATATACAAGTTTAGAAAAATTACAAAATTTTATCATTGCAATCATTATCCTCTTGCATTCATGTTACAATTAAACTGAATATTTATTTAGTGGTTTAATTCTAATCAAATTATCATAATTTTCAATCAAAAAATATTTCAGACTGCCTAAAACTTTGGTAATCACTTCGACAATAAAAAAATGTCTACTAATTTTTTTAAATTTTGTTTGTCCTAATTTTGATTTAATTGATGATAATTTTTCATATACCTATCAAAGTTGCATCATTCACAGTTCCTAACTTTCACTTTACACTTTAAATTAAAATAATTACTGCAAGTATCACTTCGTTATTATTACTTTATTATTATTATTACTCAAAATATACCTAATACCTACTGCAAGGGACTGGAATTAATAAATATAATAATAAACAATATTCGGCATACCTAAATAAAAAGTGCAAGAAATACAATCAATTAAATTTAATTATTGTCATTAAACAAGTGTTATTAGTTTGGTTAATCTCTCATTTTAAATAAAAACTAATTATTGAAGACCATCATGAAGTTAAATATACTGTAAACCAAAAATATAAACCATTTGTGAAGCCTAACTTAACACAAACAAAGTCCGTGTTCATTAACAATTTAATTAAATTGTTGCTATAAAATTAATAGAAGAGTACCTATAATGATAGGAAAAGCTTTCTTAATTTCCATCTGGATTAAAAATGTTTTTAAAACAATAAGGAAAGGATAGTATGTTCAGTGTTCATACCTGTTTGGGTGTTCATCCGTTTCACATAACAGTCCGAGTACTTTTGAAATAATTCCCTGAGATACGGACTATTTAACGTATAATAAAACAACAATTTTGTATCATTCCGTGTGATCTACTGTCAACTATACGAAACAAATACTGAATATTAGATACTTGCGTAAGTCAATGTGGGTGTAAGAGCTTTAACAAATTATTAACCTTTTGACGAAAATTATAGCACTTACATTAGAAAACATAAATCAATATACGAATTAATCAACTATTTATTCGTTGTAACTAAAAATACATACAGTAATGTTTTGGGAATGAAGTAAAGGCATCATTAGGGTCCCTCAAATAGGCATACACCACCTGATTATAAGTTGAATGAAGGTTTATGTCAATACTTATCATTTTATATAATCAAAAATAAAGACGATACATTACAGGGACCAAAAAGTACGATACGTTATAGGGACCATGAAAAATTTTACCTAATCAAAGCTATGTTTTTTAGGTTCCCCCTTTCATTAAAAATTTTTGTCATATTTACTAATTATTCTACAAACAAAGGTCTTATGAAGGTGTCTGCTTGCCTTATATTTAATTCTACTTCTTTTAAATAATTTTAGAAATAATTTCTCAGTATCTGCAAATATGGCTTCTAAAACTTTATTACTGCGACAGGTTTGGAATTATTAATTTTAATTATTTTCAATAAAAATTATTTTGACATTTGGACTAGCGGACAGGAAAAGAATTTCGCTTATCCTTTATAAATACAATATTTCAAAAATAAAGGAAGTAAGTTAAGTTTTGAATACTGCTAATCTTGCCATTGTAAGTACCAGTATAATAGGCTCCTTCAAAGTTCTTTAAATTTTAAACAACAACAACAACAACATATGTAAGCCCTCTGTCACAAAAAATTTAATAAATAGTAATCATAGAAAATGATGCTAATGAAAGTGTCAGATCCAGGCAGATATAGTCTTTTTTTAACGACATACATGTACGTATGTCTTTTAATACGAGTGTAATGCTTACAGCATTGTGTCAGTGCAATATTGTTGTTACTTGCTAAGCTGTAATTATTTCCTTATTGGACCCGTGAAATTCTCGAGTCTCTCGATTTGGTATGTATTCAATCCATCTTTTTATTAAGTAACGCGATTATGAAATCTCACTGTTACAACGTGGCATCAAAGAAATGCTTTTCCATGGTCAACAGATCAGGCACTTACTCTTACTTTTATGCAATATCATATTTTCTTTCATAATTTATATTGGAGTAATTTAAAAAGAACAGCTAGTGTAATAATAGCTAGACTAAGAGAAATTGATGTGGAATACCAACCCTAAATACCAAACAGAATTATAAATTTTGTTAAGTAGATATTAAGTACTTGAGTTGAATCTTTTACTGTGCTTTCGAAAGTTACATATGTTTCCTAAATAGGTGTTAAAGATCATCGACAACCACATAAAACTAATTTCTCTCTCCCTCGGGAACAGTATTTTTTGTTCTGTATAAAAGGTACCCTTATGTCCTTTTTCTGAGCCTCTTACAATGTGTTTACAAAATTTCATGATCATCGGTTGAGTAATTAAGGCGTGAACTGGTAACAAACAAACAAACACATTCGTATTTACAATATTAGTTAGATTACTTTACAATAACTAAGATGTTGGTGCATTCTAAGCTTTTAAATTATTAATGGTTTAGATTTAAATAAATTCTACATAAGTAAGTAGATTTATATTATATTTACATGGGATCTGTTTAACAACGGTCCTATTTCAGAAGTCATTCAACAAATCAAAACAAAGTGGAAGTGGATGAAAGGATTTCACTGCAGGTATTGAAAAAAAGATTTTATTCAAATCTCTCATATTAAACAAATTCTCTTTTTGACGAAGTTCTCCTTTTATTAGTAAAACATTTATTTTAACTATGGACGCGTAAACATTGATGTAGGTTAAAAGCTAAAATACATGCTCCTAAAAATAAACTAGCTATACATTGTTATTGCACTAGGGTCACTATAATCGGCTTCTGTATTATATAAACAGTAGAAAGTCAAATGTACAAAAAGAAACTAATCTTCTTATGTTAGTGGAAACCTACCCGAATAAATACCTACATAATCAATGATTCCAATTAAAGCTTAGTAGTTTTATGTGTTTTTTGCAAAATCACTGAAACTACCTATTTTCCGAGCAAATTAAATATTAATAAGTGTGTGTTTTGCTTTTTGTAAGACATGCTTAAAATCATTATTTAGATAACACCATTACAATGGGTTGCTAATAGTTATAATTAACTATTTGATTACTTGAACTGATCTGTTGTGCATTTAAATTATTTCAGCTAATTGATGTTGTATATAAATGTTTTTTTTTTACTTTTTCCAATTAATGGTGGTTTTTGCTAATTTAAATAAAAAATAAGTGTTTTTTTAGCTAATGATTTAAATAATTCATCCATTTCATACCCTCTGACGTCAAAGCAAAAAGGCAATAAAAGGAAGTGACATTTGTAAAAGGGACTAAAAATAATTTTGGTCCTTGCAAACACCAATTATATGTGTAGGGTGAAACATAAATGTATGTCCCGAACACGCAATGTATTAACGAAATCGGTTGGTTTGAAATTGGAAAATTGCAGGACTAATAATTATCCTGTTGACTCTAATTGACAGATTCATTTACTATAATTAAAAAAATTATAGCCAAAGAATTGGTACCCACTTCAGTAATGTTGGACTCATTCTTAATTAGCTATAGCACAATTTCAAAATAACGACAGGGACTTAAAATAAATGTGTCTGTATTATGTTTAGGTGTATGGATTTTTAAAATATAGTATAGTTAAAAACAATGGTCAAATGCCAGAACAATCCGTATACTTTTATTGGTTAAACTTATTAGCATCATACTTATTAAGTATTCAAAATGAAATTATTTGGATTTTACCTTTAAATACCGAAATATTTGAAAATTGTAAAGTATTTATGCTTGTGTTTAAATACTTTTTTGAAAAAGCGTTTATAAATATCTATTTGTACTGAAAAGTATACTGATTTTTAGAGCAATCTCTAACACAAAAGAACGGAAATTGACATTTGCATATTCTTTCGCCTGTCTAAATAAAGGATTATTAAACATTCAAAGTTACCTCCTTATTTTTATTGCACTAAACTAAATATAAATACAACATTACATTTTTAGCATTAAATTTATTAGAAGTTTGTTCAATTTTGATATTGAAACACTAAAACCACTTACCTTCGTTAGTGATTTGTTTGTTTCCAAAAAAAAGAAAAGAAAATCCAAACGATCCAGTAAATTTCACTATAATCTCTCGAATATGGAACAGGTAAAGGAGTGAATAAGCTTAAGAAGAGCACCCTTTACGTAATTCCCTGTACAAAAGCTTTATAGTTTTAGTCGCGACACCAAAACTCATTTCGGTCAAAAATCACAAGATTATTTCAAAAATGGTCGACAAATTCTTCGATATCATTGTAACAAAAGCGTATTTGACACGGCTACTACGATCGCGAAATAATTCTCTGAACGCGAGGTATCAAGTGAAACGAAAGTTTAAGAGAAATGGTAGTAAAAGTAAGCCGCTAGTACTTGGTCAGCCGAAGAACCCGTACGTTCAGGTCGTCACAACTTAAGATAATTATTTTTATTTGATAGACATCTGACTAGATACCTATGTATGTATACCTACCTACCTATACCGATTACCCACACCAAATTGACATCCTAATAAAGATCGATGCTCTTTCGTAATCAAGCAATACGATCGACCTGCGTGTCCAAGGAATTTTACATTGCGATAACCGCGTAACTAAAAGCGGCTCCTGACCAGTTGACCAAACTCATTTCTTATGATAATGAATTGATGTGTATATCATCAAAAGAAGTCATGTCAAAGAAAAACATGTAAGGAAAAACTGTTTTAATGAGATTGCGGAAGGAAGTTTGCGGAAGCAATTCACGATATTACTTGATAATTTATCATTATTGTTTAGATAGCATTGACTTAAGCAATTAATTGCAGCATTTAAGGAAATTGTACTACCTATTTTAAAAGTATTTATTAGTAACCCTATAAAATGCAGATGTGACTTGATTATCTTTATACATGGACGATTTATAACGTCATTACAGGACGAGTTGAAGACTAAAAAAGATGTATAGTAATAACAATATTAGATAGGAATGTTAGAAATTTTGATAGCACTTCGTAAATGAATTGGTATTCAGGTGTATTGCTGACTCTTTAACATTTGGTATCTTATCTTACCGCTCGTAGGACCTCATCAGTGTGTAACTTAATTTTCGAATTCTCTTATAATTTCCGGTCTGTAACCCCCCTATATTATGTTAATTAAATAGATACCATAGAATGTATCTGTATGCATACAAAATCCTAGAAGAAGTTATTAGTCATTAGAATTTATTAATTTCTCATGAAGTTATATAAATGTCGGTCATCTAAAATAAGTATTATTCATGGATTTTTACGATAGCCTGTTTGTTTAAATGTAAAATGTTATTTATCAACCTATTCTTCCATACGTAGCCTGTAGATAACAGGATCAAATCTAGGATTAAATTTAACTTAACTGCTGTTGTTGTTTTAAAGTAGACACAATTTATATGCACCATATACATAATGCTTTGATTCCTTCTTTTAATAATAAATAACAATTTATTTAAATTTAAGATTTCAAAATTGAAACGCTTGGGGCACTTTGAAATATATCTTTATAATCTACCGAAAAAACAATTAAACTAAGTGATATTATTTACATTTATTAACTAATTAAACGAGTTTAAACATTGTTTTTTAAGCATTCAAGAACTAGAAATAAAATATTTTCTTCACATATAGGTTTATTGAAATTTAAAACAAGAGAGACATTCTAATAAGTTCAGCACAAATGATGAAAAAAATTTATTGTTAGTAGTACAAAATTTATTCATTCGCAAATAAATAAATGATAGATAAATTACGACAATATTTAAATTCTAATTTTTATTTTCTGTTTATGCAGTACTTCAAATTTGGTATTTAACTTTTTTTTCTTAAAATTAATTGTATTACATTGTTCGAGTCATTTTTGATATTTTTAAAAGAGTTCAGTTGCTCTTTAATATGTTACCCAAATGATCTTCCTGTCTGTCCAATGAAAAACATTTTAAATTAAATGCTGCTAATTTGTTATTTTTTGGTAATTTATTTTTCTTATTTTTAATATGTTTGCTCAATGTATTATTTATTTTAAAAGCTGTTGATATTTGTTGATATGATATTTTTATTTAAATATCCCTTTATTTTCAATGAAAGTTGTAGTTTTCCACTTCTATTGTAAACTTAATTGATCTAATTGTCTAGTCGATCCAGTAATATATCATTTACGTGGCTGTAATTATATACAGACAACGTCTGAATAGCCAAAATTTTTTAATAGTATTTTGTATGCATATTGTACGTACACGTTTCTGATAGTCTTAGGTTTAGAGGATTACCCATAACTAGGCCTTCCTCAGTTTTATATTTTTCTTGATTAAATTGAAAATTACTTTGTGGTATTTGTACAGAAAGTTACTCTATTATTTTATCTATTATTATTATAAGGTTGCTATTATTTATTTTCAATAAGCTTTATCTGCCTATTACTTCTGACACAGAAACGCCTGTAAGTAAAAGTAGGAATGAACTTTTGGTACAAGTTTTCCTATTTCCATTATATTTAAAGGTATCTCTAACTCACCTTACTGTTATTGCTAATAATATTTCTGATTTTCCTTGTCACAGAACATTTTACTATTGCCATTACCTCTTTAATTAAATTTGATCTCTTTTATTTATTTAAGACAATTCTCATTTTAATTTCCCATAAGAAACATCGATTTATTAGGCTGTCATCCTTGTAACATTTAGATGCAGTTTTTCTTAGTCTTTCTTAGCATACACTTTTATGTTATAAGTAATGCTACCTTCTACAAAGTTTCGTGGTACAATATTATCAAAGTAATGTTTCTTACAGCTGTTAGAAAGTTAAAAAGGAATGAATATATTGTATTATCGTTCAAAAATAAATAATTAGGCGTAAATTAGCTTGTAATTTCTAAAATCGGTTTTTGTGTCGGATTCCATCCTGGAAATGCAAAGGATAATAACGTGAAAATCCCTTTACACTATAATGCATAGTCTATCTAAATAACTTCAAAAAAAATATCAACCGCACATTAATAATTTTTTAACCTGAATTTCAATGTGGCCATTAATTAAACAAATCGAATGACTAGCAATAAAAATTAATGATTATCTATCTGACATCCGTATCTCGACCATATGAACTCGTTATATATATATATGTTATGTATGTATGTGTTCATGACAATTATCATTTGGCGTTACTGTTGGTGGTACACGTAAAGGTCTCGGTCAGTCTTTGTTCCGCAAAAGGATTAAGTTAATGTTCACATTACAATGCAAACACAGATTGGCAGAGATTCAAAATACAAAACTGATTAAGATAATAAGCATGCAATACATCACTTTTCTCATTAAATAATAAATAATAATCGCATAATCGGGAAAGGCCATCATATTTTAAAAGAACAACATCAGAGATTGCTATATTTGAACACGTTCAAATGTTTTATTCGATTGCGTACCTAAACTCAATTTATTAAAATGTCGCTCATCAAATAAATGCAAAAGGATTTTTTTAATAAACAAAAAGGCTCCCAGTTGATATAAAATTAAAGGTAAAAGGTAGAAACAACTATTCTTCACCATGCCACGATCAGTTATTAATAAGAATTGATAAAAGTTCGTACAAGATTCTCTCTATTTCTTAATTGAAATAAACTTGATGTGTTTCCAAACAAACATCTGTCACTGGTATGTGCGTACGTACTACAATTAATAATTGTCAATAAAAGCGACCTAATATACCAGACAAACTTATATAATTTGTGAATCTATTAAGCATATTTGTAATCTCTGCAAAGTATTACTTAAAACGAATAATAAACATGTATGTATATGCTTGCTCTTTCTGAAAATGTACAAGGTGTTCAAATGAAACAAAATTTTATATTAACCGAGAACTTCAACATTTTTAATTTTATTTTATTTCTTTACAAACTGGCTTCTCGAAAACGTCACAATCCTAACAACCTTTATTTTATCATGATTGTCATCCTAACGTCGAATAAAAATCCAATCTACCCTTTCAAGACAATATACTTTGGTAAATGTCTAGATGATGGTGGGTGGGATCGAAAGAGGAGGTCTCCCCCACCACTGTACCATAAAAAGTTCGTGGCGGTCTCACCCCCATAAAAAGTTATAGGGGTTGAAAGTTGATTATTTTGACAAGCGGGTGGAGATGGGGGATCGAAAGAGGGTGGTCACTTGAACAAAACCCAATAACCTAACCTACCCTATTGATAAAGATATTTAAATAATGTTTTATATAACTTTCTCAACATTTTTATGTATTTTTTCATTAGTTTTACCTTTGAATATTGTTTAGAAATGTATAAAAAATGGCATATTTATTAACTTTGAACCCCTATAACTTTTTAAGGGGGTGAGACCGCCACGAAGTTTTTATGGTACAGTGGGGGAGACCTCCTCTTTCGATCCCCCCACCCCAGGGGATGGGGCCATCATCTAGATCTTTACCTATACTTTTACTATACATTCGTATTTGTATGTAGATTATTCTCTTGTCAAATTTTGACCCGTCGTGAAATTCATTTATACCACCTCGAAATATAAAGAAGGAACACAAGCAATCAGCGAAATTCAATTAGGCTTCTGTCGCTATCAGTTTTCCGGGTTTGTGTATGGAAACAATTGGGAAACCAGGAAACTCGATAACTAATAAAGGCGTTATTTAATTATTCTTTAACGGCTGTTTTTATTCGAGCTTCAACTTTTTGAATCTTATCTTTATTTTAATTATTTTAAAGTCATTTAAATTAGTGTTCATTAGGCTTACAGATATTAGCAAATTACAGAAAGCAAGGATTATTATACACATAGTATTATGATATAATTATACATTATAAAATATTGACTATGGTCAGTGCAGAGTAGATCGGGCGGCGCCCGGGGCGACGAGCACGCACTGTGGGGCACCAAGCGACACGCATCAGTAAAATAATTTTTGTGTTCTTCTGCCAATTTTCATTAAGTAGATTTATTGTTATACTTTTTAAATTATTATTGATGGTGTTGGTTTTTTCTTTTTTCTCTGATAGAATCACCCATCGCTGTCGGTTACTCGGCAAAATAAATTGACATTTCTTTTTCAATCCTCGACAACATTGGCTTTACAAAGGGTACTATCTAAAAATTGCTCAGGGGCTTCATTAAGGCTAAGGCCCGCGCCAAGTATGACGCTAATAATAATTGTAAATTGTAATAAAAGTGCTCTTTAATGTTAATAAAACTTGT
Organism: Agrilus planipennis; assembly: GCF_000699045.2. Taxonomy (NCBI): domain Eukaryota; kingdom Metazoa; phylum Arthropoda; class Insecta; order Coleoptera; family Buprestidae; genus Agrilus; species Agrilus planipennis. The sequence continues at coordinate 1,209,958 of NW_020439003.1, read as the reverse complement.
AAAACAAAATTTAGAGGTGCTCGCCCTGTATATGATTACAGATTATTTGTTTGTGAATTAAACAAGATGTAATCAATGCGAAATACCATCATCAAAAGTAATTCGACCCATTTTCTTTGCTGGCGTTATTAAATATTTCTCCTTCTTGAAAAGTCAAGTATCTGTGGCCAATAGCGACTTACAATAAAATACAGCGACTCATAAAGTATATATTTACTTATTTTCACTTTTACCATTAAATTACTTCGAACTTGCCGTTGTTTGTATGCTCTTATACTTATATTTGTCCATAACAGTGTATTTACTTTCACTGGTTTAAGATGGTTTGAACGTCTAACCTAGATTTTCGAATATGCTTTACAAAACTACGAAGAAAGAAAACCACGTATTGTGACAAACCACACAAAATGACATGAAAAACTCAAAAATATGTTAAAAAAAGAAAGGAATTTGCGTAACGAAATAAAATACAAGATACCTGTTGATTGTTAATTTTTCAATATTGACAATGTTGTGATATAGCAGTATTAGTATCCAGCAAGGATAAAATAAAATGGAAGCGGTACTGACAGATCAGTACTGTATGAAAATAAATAAAAGTAAAACTAAAATACTGATATGCAAGGGAAGAAAAAGTAGGGAAAGAGCGAATATAAAGATAGGAGACGAAAAATTAGAAGAAGTGGCTGATTTTAGATACCTAGGAAGTCAGATAAGT
>NW_020439003.1:1192656-1208048 GCF_000699045.2 Agrilus planipennis | reverse complement strand
GTGTATGTTTGGAGCACGGCGTTGTACGGGTGCGAAACATGGACAGTGGGAGCGGCGGAAAAGAAAAGGTTAGAAGCGTTCGAAATGTAGTGTTATAGGCGGATGATGAGGATATCGTGGGTAGAAAAGGTAAGAAATGAAGAGGTATTGGAAAGAATAGGAGGACAGAGGACTCTATGGAAGTCAATAAAAAATAGGCGAGATAGGTTAGTAGGACACCTTCTCAGGGATGAAGGTCTAGTCAGAGACATATTAGAGGAAGAAACAGGAGTTAGGAGGGGTAGAGGTAGACCTAGATTAGATTACTCTTCGCAAATAGTTAAGGATGTGGGTTGTTCTAGTTTTACGGAAATGCGAAGATTAGCTCAGGATAGGAAAGAGTGGAGGTACGTGTCCAACCAGTCTTAGGACTGATGACCTTATGATGATGATGATGATTGACAATGTTGATATATATTTAAAAAAAGATAACGAGTAAATTTAAGAAATTTTGACTAAGTAAATAGATGTAATTCTAATGACTGCATTATTTTGCGCTTTATTATATACACTTTTGCGATGGGGAAAAAAACAATTTATTTTTCCATGCAGATAATCAACGGTATGACTACCGACGTATGTATTTCATCATTTATTTAGCTTTAAATGATTTTTTGTAAATAATAACTTAAATTTGTCATCACAGTCACTGTAAAATTGATTAGATACATCTCAATTCCGCGCCAACATAAATTCTACGGTTTACAGACTAATGTAATCTAACGTTGTCATCGGGGTGTTGTTACCTTCATTAGTAAAAAGCTTTTTCCCTATATTAGCTTTGATTCTCTAAATTGAATACAAACAACAGGCAACCCAATATTCATTGTTGTATGTTATTTATACGCATGTTAATACATTGACTTTACTAAAACTGAAAATATACAAAAAGTACAGAATGTTTAAAAATATGACTAAATAGTGGATGTATGCACATTCCTACTCAAAATACATCAAAGTTAATTATTTTATTTCTCCCACGGTTTGCTAACACAAAGAAAAAGAATTCTTATGATATCGAACCATTCGAGCCCCAGCTGTTGAAAAACCCTGAAATTGTTGGAAAACCCTAATCAACATTAAACTCGTGAATCATTACTGATAAGTCCATCCCTTTGTAGACAAACAAGAAACGTTTTCTGGAAATTCTTTTTTGAAGGGTATCCAATAAAATTGATAACAAACCACTTACGATTTTATTATGAATTTATATATACAGATACATGTAAAGATAAATAAGGAAAATGGTATTTAATGAAAGGCAAAACTTTCTGGGGTCTAGTATACAGTATGCTTTGAAAAGATCCCCAAATCAAGCAATCTCATGCACTAAAAATTTATTATAAATAGCACTTTTGTCAAATAAACAATACAACAACTAATAATAATATTTGCAAAATGTTTTACTTATTCCTTTCTAGTCAGTATTGACCCAAATGTTTGTTGGTATTGGACTGAAATACCTTTACCACAAAAAAGGAATCAATGGTAAATTTATATACGTAAATACAATATACAAGTTTAGAAAAATTACAAAATTTTATCATTGCAATCATTATCCTCTTGCATTCATGTTACAATTAAACTGAATATTTATTTAGTGGTTTAATTCTAATCAAATTATCATAATTTTCAATCAAAAAATATTTCAGACTGCCTAAAACTTTGGTAATCACTTCGACAATAAAAAAATGTCTACTAATTTTTTTAAATTTTGTTTGTCCTAATTTTGATTTAATTGATGATAATTTTTCATATACCTATCAAAGTTGCATCATTCACAGTTCCTAACTTTCACTTTACACTTTAAATTAAAATAATTACTGCAAGTATCACTTCGTTATTATTACTTTATTATTATTATTACTCAAAATATACCTAATACCTACTGCAAGGGACTGGAATTAATAAATATAATAATAAACAATATTCGGCATACCTAAATAAAAAGTGCAAGNATAAAGAATTTAATAAGTGCAATTAAATGTTATATTTTATTGTTACTAAAATATTACCGCATGGTTATCAATAAACACCAATACCCATTGAGAAACTCTTTTACCAACATCATCACCATCATAAGGTCGTCAGTCCTAAAACAGGTTGAACACACCCCTCCACTTTTTCTTATTCTGAGCTAATCTTCGTACATCCTACACCCTTAACTATTCGCGAACAGTAATCCAATCTAGGTCTACACCTACTCCTCTTAACTCCTGTTTCTGCCTTTAATATGTCTCTGACTAGACCTTCATGCCTGAGAAGGTGTCCTACCAGTTTATCTTTCCTATTCTTTATTAACTTCGATAGAATCCTCTGTTCTCTTATTCTTTCTAATACCTCTTCATTTCTAGCCTTATCTATCCACGGTGTTTTATTATGAATATCGATATACAGATAAAATGGTATTTAATGAAAAGCAAAACTTTCTGGGGTTTAATATACAGTAGTTTTGTGTTTATAATTACAATTGTAGTATCAAATTAAGTTTTAGATTTTAATTTGTGAGAAAACCGTGATCTCTATATGTAAAAGGCTCTTATATACCATATAATGTGGTTGAATCAAATAAATATGTAAAGGCAATCTTATTTTCTAATATTTTGTAAATAGAGAAACCGATGTATCATTGTTTGGAAATTGCAATATACAAATATGAATATTTCAATCAACAACCTGTCTAATCATTTCGAAGTCCAGTTTTCAATGTTTTGAATTTTTACTACAGTTTGACCTTTGCATAAGTGATAGGAAGAAAAATGATATGACAAGGTAATAATAAAAACAAAATATAAACAAAAATAAAAAGCATGAACGACAAGGAGCAGGATGAAAATAAATTTAATAATTTTTTCGTGAAGATTTGAAAACTTTTGTTTTTACTTATTTCGAAATGTTTCTAATAAGGATGATTAAAAATGATTATCTTTCTTAAGGAAAATTATAAAACTTTTCGGTATAAAATTATGACTTTTTTGAATTATTAAATGAATAAATAAATGTAAATAAATTACGCAACTCGTCAAGGTCTTAACTGAATTGTTATACCGTATTGCTTTATCATCGATGACTGCTCATTAGAACCCTACATTCGTATATCTATTACTGCAATATGAGAAGTGCAATTAAATGTTATTTTTTATCGTTAGTAGTATATTACCGCAAGGTTATCAATAAAACAGGATAAATACAAATACCTATTGAGAAGCTCCTTTACCATCACTATAACATTATATTATACTAGATGTATGCCGTAAGGAATTGACAATATTGCTATTAGGTTTTTGCTTAAAAACCCTTATTTATAATTAAATCACTAGGTTTTAAATTAAATAACATTTTTATGATAGTCCTGCGACAATTATTGGAAAATTTTCAAATCTCAGAACTCAAAAAAGTCATTTTTTGCATAAAAGGACAAAACAACTAAGATTGTAGCTATTTCATAGGTATTTTATCGCTGTGTTAGAATCTGGGTTCATAATTGAGACATCTCATAAAGATGTTTGAAATATTTTAAGTTCAAAATGCAAATGTTTCGATTTGAGATTAGAAGCAGTATAATGCTTAGGTTAAACATACAAAAACAAAAAAGTAATCATTTCTTATTTATATTTACATATATTATTCACAGTGGTGTTGGTGGGGGACTTGTGAACTTTTCTTAAAATTTTAAAAATAAATGTTTATTTAAATGTATAAGTTAATAAGATATATCATATCATAACATGTTGGGAAAATTCTAAGGCGAAATTCTAATCCAGCGATGGAAGATAAGTCGATGATAACTACTCTTGATTACTTTGAGAATTTATTTTACCTTATATGTAATGCTCACAAAAAAGCCAAAAACTGAATTTTCTGAAATCTGAATTTAGGACATTTCAAAATCCAGACGTGCAATGACAATTATGAGACCAGATTCGAAATCAGCTTCCCTCTTGTTTTTGATTTTAGTTTCCTGATCAACGTCAATGTGCGAATTAAAAAAGTCACATTTGTTTGTTCTATTTATTTCGTAACTTCTATTGTGCAGATGATATGTGTATCTCAAATTAATTTAAGAAATTTTTTATTTAACGCAATGTCTATAAACTTTTGATATCAATGTTTTTTTATTTTGAAATCCATAACGCGCAATAATTAAAAAGAAGCATGTAAATACATCATAAGCACATTTTCAGTACTTAATAAGAAAAAAAATATAGCGATTATTTTCAAGGTTTTATAGAACTGAATATCTTGAATTTTCATTTTCCGTGAATAAAGCAAAATATGTCTACAGTTATATGTATACAGTTACAAGTACCTACTCTGTCGATAAATTACGTACTTTTTGATAAAAGATTAATTAAAAGTAGTTTCACTACAACGTTTTAAAAAATGCGCTTGTATATTAGGTAGTAGTAATATTGACGATTCTATGATTATCAAGGTTCATATAACTTTCATTGCATTTTCATTTAAATGTTAAAATAAATAAAAATAATAATCTTTTGTTAATCCGCAAAGTTCTTTAATTTTACGTTCGCATGATCAATTTTTTTTGTTTTAAAATAAAGTGATTAGGGTAGATATTAACATCTATGAGTTATTTTTAATGTTGTGTTTCAATTTAAAAACATTCTTTTAGATTTACTAGTTATTCATGATTTATTCAACAAAATAGTCGCATATTTCGCTCCCATAAATCTAACTAATGTTTTTTTTTTTATTGTGCACTTACTGACAATGATTCTGTGAAATATGGGAATGGTATAAACGTTTATAAACATTTTATTTTAAAGAATCATGTCATTGGTCTATTTCGATATAAAATTCGTAGCGATAACGTTGACTTTACTTAAGGGAATTAAAAATTATGACTAGTTACTGCTAGTAACTGCTTAGTCATCATCATAATAAGGTGTTCAATTTGCTTTTCACTCACATCCCAATGTTTTAATTCAATTTACGCGGATGTGTTGAAGGCTGCAATTTTTCCACATATGCGAAGGTCTAAAATAATTAAGTGTATTTTTAATTACGCAAATTAATTGATTTTAATTTATTAAAATGCATCTATTATATGACATTAATCTTACATGTGAAGTCGGCCTTTCACATGTTACCACTTACTTAAAGGCAAATGATTGTTGAATGTTCTTCATAAATAAATTATTGTTCAAATGCGTTGTTCGCATTCCAGTAGTAATTCTACCGACTTTACGCAATTATAAAACAACCTATTCAACTTTGATATACATAGGTACCCTCACACGTCACACCATGAACTGAGGTCAAATTAATCGTAAGTGGACTCCTGAAGGTTTGCGGCTCTAGTAACCATGACTGGGAAGGATGAGTCGGAAAAATGAAAGTTAACTTAAGTAATACCTTTACGCAAAGTAATTTAAGTAAAATTATCTATAAGATATCGTCCTCTTTCAGTGACGAGCTGTTTCACAATTATCAGTAATTAGTTACATTATGAATATTTTAAATAACATTACCTTCAGTAGTTTAATGTTAGAGATAATTGTCCTTCTTAATAAATTTTCTATACTCATCTTGTTAACAGGTCTTTAATTTTTACATTCGTACAAAAATCATACAGCTATAAAACTAGTTCTAATAAAGAATTTAATAAAGCTTTAACTTACATTACTTAAAAATATTTAAACTTTCTAGAGTGATAGCTGATATGCATGTTGAAACTTATAGGTAGTTATCCTCGAAAATAGAACACAAAATATATTATATTCACAACAATAACATCATATCACCACACCATGGCATCATCGAATGATTCATCACTATATTTTTCTTGAAACTTTTGTGTTCTATATTCGTAAATAATTAAAAACATTTAAAATATCTGAAAAAATATGTGTATTTGTATGTGACTGCGAATAACGAAAATATATAAAAATAGAGTTACATTTTCTATAAAAAGAATGCGTGAATTTTGCTTATTTAAAAATGTTCCTACTGAAATCAAAAACAAATGTGTTCTAATTTACTCCTTACGTATTTTCTAAGTAGGCCTTTTTAGAATATGTTTTACCTTTTCGCTACAAGTCGATAATTTTATATAAACATTAACACATTTTAAGTTATTATTACAAATCACAGTAACATATTATTCCAAGTTAATTATTTATTTAAGTAATTCATAACAAAGACATGAATATTTTTAACCTTTCTACATCATTACCTATAAGTATTATTAAATAAGTACTATAATTATTATTCTCGAAATATTCTTCTTTACTTCAAATCCGAATCTACGTAAGTGTCCAAATAATTTCCAATGGCAATTCTAGCATCGTGAGGTAACATTTCGCTAGTACTGTTTAATAATTGAAGATAACTTGGCACAGAAATTTCGAAAATATCACTTCTTTGAGCCCGCATAATTTCCTGTGCTAGGTGCTGAGGATTTAATAACCTCATAGAGTTTTTGAATCTTATTTTCGGATTTTTGCAAAGTCCAGTATCAGTCATATAAGGAAAAACAATGGTAGTTTTTATCTGATTGTTGGGCGCAACTCGAATTTCTTCGTACAAAGCCTCCATCAACCCTCTAACTGCAAATTTAGAAGCGCAGTAAGGAACCAGATTTTTTAACCCAAACAACCCCGCACAAGACGATAGTGCAACTATGTGACCATCATTATTTTTCTTCATAATGGGCAGAAACGCTTCTAGCGTCCAGAAATGAGCTATCACGTTAATCTTAAATATCCGCTCGATTTCTTCGGGGGTGTGTTTTTCCACAGGATGGCAAGGCATAATACCGGCATTATTAATCAAAACACTTACGTCGCCGACTTCTTTTGTAATTTTTTTACTTATTTCCAGGACATTTTCCCTCTTCGAGACGTCACAAGTGTACCAACAGCCTTTTTGGTGTCCATTCCGGACTATCTCGTTAAATGTTTCTTCGTTACCTTTTTCGTTAACATCCAGTCCCACGACGATGGCACCTTCTTGGGAATAAAGGTAAGCTAACTCTCTACCAATTCCATGCCCAGTCCCAGTTATAACAACGACTTTTCCTTTTACTTCTTTTAAAGCTGGAGGAACAATTTTCTTGTAAACACTGACAGCCACAAAATAGAAAATCCTCAAAAAAAGAAGCAACGTATCGCCAATGATTTCCAATATTTCTCGAACTTGTTGGCCAACCGATCTTTCGGCGCTGGTCTGTGACCAGTTTGTCACATCCGAATTCATTTTTGTCTTTATTCCAATTGTATTGTATCAGTGCACAGTATCGTATGAAAACAATGACAATTAAAGCAAATTATTACCCAAATGCATTCAAAGCCGGTACGCTAAGTACGAAATATTAAGTTTGATTCCGTCACGAAATCGATGCGACTGTAGGTGGCTTATCTTAAATTGTCTCGACCATGCGCAAACTTGAAACTACTTCGTAAAATCCCGCTTAAAGTTATTTTTATATACTGTTGAGGCATTACAGCAATATTTGTAATGACGCTCGATTTCCACGGCCAACGCTCGTACATGTTTGTCTGTTTTTTTTTTGAAGGCAATACTTCTGACTGACTAACAACTAAATAATACAAAAAATAAATTAACCATATAATACACTTGTAGGATCCTTATAGCAATAGGCATTTATTTAACCTTTGGTTGTACACGTTTATTAAAGTTTACGTTTAACCGACAAAAATGGTAATGATTAAGTATTTGTATTTTAAATCAGTTGAAAAACGTTCATTTTATCGTACGTTGAACCGATTGTATATTTGAGCAAAAATGATAATCGTCCTTTTGGTTAAGAACCATAAAAGTTATTTATCTGATCAAACTTTAAATTAACCGAAATGTGTTTGCTTAACTTTTTATTATGTCGTGGAGAACGTTTTTTTCCGTATAGTGTTTATGAGAAATCCAGTGTCAATTCTGTTGACAAACATTTATTTCATATCTTGTTTATGCAAGTAACCAAGCATGCACTAATATGAATGAATAATTTTTCAATACTAATGACCCAGAGGTATGTAAATTCCGTCCGGGGTGTTTTTTATTGCCCTAAGTAAATTCCACCCGATATACCTGTACCCATGGTTCAGTGTGCAGAAGTGCATTGTCGTACGACAATTGTAGATGATACAATTAAAAGCTGTCCCAAATATTTACTTTCCACGCATTACAACAAGATTCATACGTGCCTCTCATATTTTTATCACTTCCTGATAAAACTTCAGAGACATATAGATATTAAATGCTTCAAATGTGTTGTTGTTGAATGTGCAAGAACAGGATATCAGTTTTAACCACAAAGTAGAATCCTTTTTTCATTGATTATTCTTTCGGAAAATCGATGAGAGAATTATAGATCTATAGGCAGAAATATAGGCAAAGATTTCTTGTTCGACTTACGAATAATACTTGTTCAACTTTTTGCTATAATGGAGACTTTAAAGTATTATTATGGGATTTGCAATATTTTCAAATCGCCGCGTTATATTCACCGAGTGGAGGTATATATCGGATGGAATTTACGTTTTCCGGTTTACATGATGCAGTGTTTATTGTTAAATTGTACATAATAGGGAATACTGTTGAAGGTCAACAAGAAGAAACAAGAAAAAACAAATTTAAGGATTGATAGGTACTAAGATATAAACAACTTTTTTGAACCACGGTCAGTACAGAAATTAAGGTTTGTTGATTAGCCCGATGACTTTGAAGAAATTGAAGGATAATCCTTTGACTGGTCTGTGACTAACGGAAAAATGTTGTTTTGGTTATTGCATCTAGGGCAAGCGTTTAGAAGGTTCTTATGTGTTATGAAGTTCGTGTGACCGATTCTTATTCACATTAGGCAAGATTTTTCTCTTTTATATTTAACATGACTTTCAGGGGATGAGCCAAAGTGGATTCATGAATTCTATAGAGTATATTGTGTTGTTCCATTCATTCTTAAATTTGTTTTTGATAACCATTTCACCGATGGTCATTAGGACTAGTTTTAGTAGCTAATCAGCATTCTCTTTGTCCTTTACTCCTTGATGGGCTGGAATGGTCCAAGAAGCTTTAATAATTTTACAAGTACATCATATGATAACATTTAGATAATTTAAAAACTTTTTCAACCATTCATTCAAAAATCAAAAAGCAAAGTTGAAGAAAATGTTGTCTTTTTGTTTTTACGATTTTTAAAATTCTTGAGGCTTCTTAATACGTTAAACACAAACAAAATTTTATACGAAATCGGAAAAAGACGATAGCGAAAACGAGACTTGTTTTGTATTTGTAGACTGTATCACATACTCCGTGTCTCAGCGAGTCTCTTTGGTGTCGCTGAGAGAGACTGTCGAGAGACTGTCAAAAAAACTGTTTAGCATCTCTGAACGAGAGACTCGAATCTCTGAACGACAGACTCGAATCTCTCAATAAGAGGTGTCTCGATAGACATGGTTAAAATTTTCTAAGTTCAACATATTTCAGAAATCCCAGTCTTTCTACGAGAGACTCGAGTCTCTCAATTTTTCAATTTTATCCATTAAGTCTCTCTGTGAGAGACTCGAATATCTGAATTAACAATTTTATCGTTCGAGTCTCTCATACAGAGACTGTGAGAGATCCATAAAAACACTTAGGCAATAACTGAGAGACTGTAAAAGACTGTGAGAGACTTTCTCAGAGACGCTGAAAGACTTTTAGAGACTGAAGAGAGACTGAAAGTTTTTGTCTAGGGTATCTTTTGCATTATTTTTATAAGAAATTTCTGTGTTCCAATGAGCGTAAACCATTTCCCAAAACCATAAAACTACGCTTCTATTTAAATTCAACTGCTTTACCGGTAAGTTACTGCCTTTCATGGCACTAGGGCCTCAATCTTTCATTCCCATTATTTGGGATACAACAATTATATATTTACTAATTTGGTTCCTTACTTTATCTCAAATTGTTTTTATATATTTAACTTTGATTCCGGGTTAATTTAATAATCATTGTTTTCCTAATATTAAATCAAAAACCACATAACAACAAATTAATAGCTTCAGTTACACCAGCTGCAATAACAACTGCACGTACCTAAAAATGATTATGGGTACTTGCAAATAAAATTCCTTATGATAGGTAAGAACATAAATAATTGGTAATTTCTACACGTAAGAACCGTCATTTCAGTTGAAAATAGCTGACCTCGAAATACTTGAAGGAAATATGAATTGAATTGAATTGTTTCGAATTCAAAAAAAAAAAAAAAACAAACCAAAAATTGCTTTAATCGCAGACACAAAAATGCACTTTGTTGGTTACGTCTTGACTTAGAATAAAACAAGTGTTTTAAAGATACAAAGGGTCGATAATTTAGTTAATCAAAAACTTTTAAAAACAAAATTTCTCAAACTTAACTGTAATTAATCAATTATGACAATAGATGCAAATACAGATTAGAAACGAATGGAAAACTATTGCTCCCTTTAAAAATGAATTGAACGGGTTCTTCAATTTTAAATCAGTGGTAAAGTCAGTGGAATTTTTTAAATTTATCGTATGAAATTTTTAAATACTAACCTTGTGGTACTTTTATAGAATTCTATTAATAAATAATTGTGACAAAAGTTTTCAATTCTAGTAATAGAGAGCACAAGTCTGGTTAATGGGTTGCCGATAGAAACATTCTAAAAACGAAATAAATTTCTTACATTTTCATATACAGAACGTTAGGTTTTTAAAGTACAAGTAACATATATATAATATATATATTGATGCTGTATAGCTGTAAGGTACTTCAGGGATGGATCCACTTAAGGAGTTTTTACGCTGCAGCGCAAGGCACCGTGGATACAAAAGGCCCCAGCCTCCATTGAAACAATAGGCAATATTGTAAAGAAAAAATCTAAAATTAAAAAAAATCCGATCAATCGCTTGTATTCGGTGGGTGCATTTTTCGCGTGTGTCCTTATTACGAGGGATTTTCGGCCGCCGCTTATCGCCCAAGGCAATTTTGAGTTTTTCCGCATTTCTATACTCGTCGTCGATTTTGTTACTGTTAGAACTGTGTGAAAATATTTTAATATTGTATTTCTTTCCTATTCCTTTCCAGTTGTTTGACAAAATAGCAGTTAGTTCTGTAATTAGATTGACTATTAAAAAGTATTAGACCAGGGTCACACAAATTCACGATCTGCTCGTAAAGTACCTCTTTTCAATAAAAACTAACAATAAAAAATCACTGAAAATCAGAGTATCCCTTAAAATCTTGTAGTATTCGAAAAAAGGCACCTAGTATTGTCCTAGATATAAAGCCCTCGACTAATTATTCAACATCTGAACTAATAAATAATAAAGCAACAATTCACCTATTAATTTGGAGCTTCTTCTGGAATAACTGTAAAATTATTTGATACTTTGCAAGCCTCAGGATAAATAACATTATTATTACTACTAAATTATCCCCAAATTAAGGCTTTGGGATTTATTGTAAATAAACAAATGTTTTATTCTCTGAAGTAGTCTAGATTGATTATCATCTTAAAATAATCATATCAGGGATAAAAAATGAATAATAACATTATTAATATCAATTTAAAAAATACAAAAAAAAACAAACGGTAACTAGAGGTAAAAGCAAGTTCATTTTTACACAACAGACAATAAAACTTTTGATTTTTTTTGATGGTTGTGTTTTCATTTCCACGTAAGTGGAAGTAGAATATATACAAAGAATAAATTTTGCTTCCGAGTCCCCTTAGGGTTGGGGGGCTAACCTATGCGCCGCTTGGGGACGCTAGCCTCGTAGAGGTGTTACAACGCTAGGAAAAAAATAAAAATATGCAATTAAATACGAATTTCAGAAGCAAATTTTTGCTATTATTCGATATATCTACGAAATTAAATTTATAATTGAAATAATAAATAAAACATTTTAAACCCTTAAAGGGGCGCTTACTTAAAGCTTGCCAAAGGGTGCCACATTTCGTAAGGACAGCACTGTTTTGAATTTTACCGATTAAATCATTCGAAAATTGGCAGAAACTCAATGCAGATACATAAAACAAATTATCACTTAGATTGGTATCTTGTATCGTATTTCATAAGCGAAAAATGATTTCATCGAAAAGAAAGTTAAGTAAGTATACCAATCTGTCATATTCTTTGCATTTAATATAGCTACTTGTCAAGAAGGCCTATCGTACTAAAATCGTTACGTAGAAATTTCAAAAGATATTTTTTATATTTTGTAAAGTAATTGCTGTTAGAACTTTAGCAATTATACAAAATTTGGATGAAAATAGAAATTTACAAAGAAAAAACAGACGAAAAAGAAGAAAAATGAAAGGGCTCATTCTTTGTTTCCCCATTGTAACTTTCACGCAGATACTCGAAAGCAAAAGAAATTATCAAATTACATTCCAAAAATAAGCGTTCCAGGATCTCATTGACAAAAAAGAATTATGAATAAAATTAATGATAGCATTATTTTAAAGTAGAATTTAATGAAGCATTTTTTCTTTTTTTCAGAAAAATTGCTATGCTTATCCTTTTATATGATATGCCTTTTACTATTCTTATTATAATTATAACTATTTTTACAGCCATAATTTAAAAATAAAACCTCATCGCGACATTAAATAGTAGAAACTTCTTAACTAAGATATAATTAATACTTATAACAAAAAGAGAAAGAAATAATTGTTGCATAACTAAGTGCGACTTTACAATGTAAAAATTGACCAATTGCTTATTCTAAAAGCGGTTTACATGAAAAATATCATAACACATAACCGAAGCTTACGAGATGCATGCGTTTACTGAATATGCACCGAAAGTAAATTAGGTCGCGTCTGAGTCTTAAACGTAGAAAGGCCGAAATCATTCGCCATATGGGGTCTACGCCCTCATCGTCTAAAGCTTCCTGTGATTGATGGTATAAAAAGCAAACCTCGGTGGTGGTACTGTATCAGTCTCTTTCTGCATTCCTCCAGTGTACAACTCAACATGAAAGTAACGGTAAGTCAAATGATACACTATAACAAAACTGAAATCTTTTTCATATTTAAACATAAAAAACATACCTGGAAAGAAATATTTTGAATTATTTTTTATTTAAGACATTGATTGCACTCCTGGTTCTTGGAACCTGCTTAGCCGAGAAGAAAGAGGCCAAAGACGATAAGAAGACCGCAAAACGCGGTGTCTTTGGGGAAGGCATCTCTTCTGGATTTGGCGGTGACTCGGGCTTTGGAGATTTCGGTGGTCATGGTGATCATGGAGGCATTAGTGGTGGCATCGGAGGAGGTCATGGTTTAGGAGGAGGTTTTGGTGGTGGCATCGGAGGAGGTCATGGTTTAGGAGGAGGTTTTGGTGGTGGCATCGGAGGAGGCCATGGTTTAGGAGGAGGACTTGGCGGAGGAATTGGAGGAGGTCTTGGAGGTGGTTTTGGAGGCGGCATTGGAGGTGGTTCTGGTGCTGGAGGTGCCATTGACTTGGGCTCATCTGTACATACACATCTTACAATTACCAACAGAGTAGGAATTCCTCACTCAGTACCAGTACCAGTACCAGTCGAAAGGAACGTCCCAGTGCCAGTACCTCACCCCGTCGCTGTTCCAGTAGACAAACCTTATCCAGTGAAAGTAGCCCAACCTTACCCAGTTCATGTCGACAAACCTTATCCAGTCTATGTTGAAAAGAAAGTACCTGTACCAGTAAGCTATCCCGTAAAAGTGCCAGTTCCTCATCCTGTTCCAGTTAAAATACCTAAACCAGTGGCCGTTCCTGTTCACAAACCAATACCAGTTCCAGTACCAGAAATAAACATCGTTAAGAAACCATATCCAGTGATTGTCAAAGCTGACGACCATGGATCTTCATTTGGTTCTTCCTTCGGATCTTCCCTCGGTGGAGGATTCTCTGGAGGACATGACTTCGGAGGCAGCTTTGGGTCATCCTTGAAACACTACTAATTACCACCTAAGATTTTTGTTTTTTTTATTTTTTATTTCATTGCCCATTTTATTTAATCTTCATTATTTAAACGAACATATACCATTGCATTCAATAGGATTTTATGTCTGTGATCTCTATGTGTCTTGTCTTTATTACCCTTTTTTTACTTACCTCTAGTCTATTTTTTATAGAAAGGGACTGACATTAATTAAATACAGTTATTCTGTAAAATATCTTTTATTTCAGTCTTAGCTTATGCTACCACTTCCAATTCAAGTATGTGCTTATCAAAGCTTAATTAAAAATTCTTAAACTGCAATAACAGAAGCGTTTTATTTATTTGTCTGACTCAAGAATGATTTGGACGTAATCTTAACAAAAACATGAAACATCCTGTATTTAATTTAAGTAATGCATAACTTGCAATGGAAAGTTAAAGAAGTATAATAACCACGACACACCTTTGGCGTGTATCTTTAACCTTCCGTTAGTTATCAAAGGTATTAATCAAATATACTGCGGTCTAAATTACACGTAATTAATTTTTTTTTGTAAACTAAGCTATTATGCAATTGGTAGGCAATCTATGAAAAATTGGCAAGAATATGAACACTTCCTTTATTAGGAAATCAAACAGGTCAACTTTCGCCTTTATTGGCTGTAGAAAAGTGACCGAAGATTATAACGTAACGTACCTATACATCTAACAAGCTCGTTTTACCGCTCTAAAAAAATTAGACCGCTTTCATGTAATTGTTGATATTAAAAGAAAGACTTTCGCGATAGGATTAAGCAGACGAAATAAATTCACTTCCCGGTATTACCACGAGTGCGCCGCACCCCTCACTTTAACAAACATGTTCATAAGTAATCAACTTTTTCGCACACAATGGTCGAAATGCTTCTTTAAATTAAGCACGTCCAGAACTCACGGTACCATTATTTCATTACACCATTGTGAATGCTAACAGAAGCATAAAAAAAATTACTTATGAAATAATATTATTATCATGGTACGATTTTTGCTTGTCATGATAAAAAAACGTAACATGGTTGTTCAGAATGCAGAAAACAAAAGACAAGAAATTGTACGGTTTCGTAGACTTGCTTTTTTATTTATTCCATATATCCTGTGAATATTTAATGTATTAAAACAATAATTTTTTTATATTCTAAAATATATTTAAAACAATAATGGCAAATGATCCATTGTCTCATAAACTTGAGAGGATTAAAGAAGATATAATAGTAAAATTCTGTTTGCTATGTCAATTAATTGTAAAGAAAAATTCAAAAAAATTTATGTTTTTATCATGCTTTAAAGTGTATGTATCTTCTCAAAACACCCTCTGAATGTATATATCATAATGAATGTAACAGATAATTAAAATGATGAATGACGAAGTAATATAAATTTTAAACTGAAGGATAAA
>NW_020439003.1:1186072-1192500 GCF_000699045.2 Agrilus planipennis | reverse complement strand
TGACACGAACAAATACATGTAAGACAAAATTTTTAATATTGTATTTCAGAAATTTTGAAACCTCAATATTATTTTCTCCAGTTACATACGTACGTAAAAAAAATAAGTGCCTACATGACATTTAATGCTCTTCTAGACTGATCATTAGGAGATACGAAGCAAACAAAACTTAGGTAACTAACTGTATGTCACAAAATTTAGTAAATTAATTGGGTGTTTCTAACACTAATAATAATAACACAAAACATTTTCAAAATTACTTTATTTCTTTCGTTTCGTTACAAATAGGTATTTACCCAACTTCGTTTGGAATAATTTAGAAATTTTTAGTGTAGTTCGCTTTGGCACTTTTTAGGGCTGGTAAATGTGGCCGGGGATAGTCTATCAGTGTTTTAATTATTTAATAGTGTAATTTATTTGTTTTTCTTTTCCATTTTTACAGATTGACGATAAATAATAGTCGAAGAATTCATTTTGATGCTATTGAAAAAAACGTCTACTACGGTGTTGAAGCTGTTAACTTTTCATCGTGGAGGAGTTGTAGTTAATTAAGGTGAGCTACATACTGTAATTGTATCTGTATATGTTTATATAATATATTATATTTATTCGATATTAACTTTGACATTGTATTATTAACGTTATTAACCACGGAGATTAAATGTATTATATCTGAATACTGTTTGACAAGATTTCATTTTACAGGAACATTATAAAAACTCTGGATGGCATTAAAGCAGTGATTGATTCGCTCCAGAGCATAGCTGTAAATATGGTGCTGTAGAAAGCATGAAATGCCTTTTTTCATTGAAAATGGAGGTGGTTGTGCCATTCCTAAAGGAAAGATTTATGACAATGAACTGGTAAGTAAGAATATCAATTAAAAAGAGTAAATGAAGTCCGAGAAACTTCAATTTCTTAGNTCCTAAAATTGATACCAAAAAGTCTCCGAATACCAAGTTGAACAAAATTACATTCAGGGGAGTCCATAACTGAAACAATATAAATATTTTATTTTAAAACGATTTCAGTTCCTTTGTATCAATTTTTGAGATAAACAGAAACGAATTAAATAAAAAACATCAAATATCTACTAATACCAAGGATTTCACAAGAATGTAATTGTATCAGATGCGATTCACGTAATTAGAAAAAGCAAAATGTTGTTAAGGAACATTCAATTTATTTCAACATATACATTAAATATTTACAGATTGCTCAACTACTTAATATGATTGTAAGGGTTTATTCAACGGAGATCCAATTTGTGTCAAACATGAAACGAAAAAAGCTACACTTGACGTTAAAAGTCGACCTTTAGTCATTTCTCAATAACTATCAAATCCATTAATTTATTAGAAAGGACACTTTTAATTAAAAATGATAATCATAATGAAAATAATGGATCAGTGATCTTAGTGATAACCTACTTTTTGTAACTTACAAATTCCAAGCAATATTACCACATAAAAATGGAGGCACTTGTCTTATTAATTTATATTTACCCCAAACAGACAATTATCTTACTTATTCCTTCCCATTCTATTCTTGGAGCTAACAAATGACAACCCCCAGGACTCTGCTCAACAAACAATTTTTTATTCTCGCGCTTTTGTTCGAATGCAGAAAAGTAAATTTTAATATCTCCTACGAGAGGACTTATCAAATTCATCTTTCCATTATGGAATTGTATTTACCATTCTACTGGAAAGATTAAATAAAAGATCCGATGTTTTGAACCATACAAAAAACTATTGTGTTTGTTTATAGGTAATTAAGATTCATCAAGAAGAGGTTCGCTCAAACTTTTAATTACGATAAGCAATTATAGTAATTAAACGTTAAAATATATGTATCTGTATAAAAAGAAATTTCGAGTTTAATCAATCTTCCGTTTGTAAAATAATAGACACAGTTTGGTTCAAAATAATGTCAAATGATCACAAAATCCTTTACTAAATGTAATTTCAAAAATGTATAACAAATAGCCATGTGTGTAGGTGTTTAAGTACCTGATACAAGCGGTTATTATCATTTACCATAAAATGGAAATTATTGTTCCATGCGTGTTAATATAATATATATGTACTGTCAACCGTGAAATTACAAGGCCGTAATTTAATGCAAAATAGGCAGATAAAATTGAATTGAATTATTGTAACAATGAAATGCACAACGACTCTTCAACGACAAAAAAGGACATAATGTACGAATTGCGATGAATAGGTATTATTTAAATATTAATTATGAGCAAAATGAAATTATCTATATGGCACCCTATAATGGGAATACCAAAAGTAATTGAACAAACTAGTCGTAATTTTTGATAAAAATATAATTCAGTTACTGAAATCGTATTTTTTCTTCATTTAAAACACTAATAAAGAAACTGCACTGATAGATGCTGTTTTTGGCTCATATTGAACTCTGAAAGAAAATATTATTCAAAAGCTAAACTTAGTACTTTTTTGAATACTTCAAGATATACCTATAATCCTTACTCGTGGTTCACTACGTAAAATATATAAAAATTTTAATTAATGTATTCGATTCTTCAAACGGCATATCTTACTTTATCTGCAAGCTCGATTAAGAAATAATTGTATAGAAAAAAAGCTTTAACTTTACATTAGAAGAAGTTTTTAATTAAATTAAATTGCAATCAAAATTCAATATTTTTTTAGAGAACTATCTATAAGTGTCACCGTGATAATCATTTTGAGAAGCCTATGCTTTCCATTGCATAACAAGCGCAGTGGCGAAAATTAAATTGGAATCGGTTGTATGAACTCGGGAAGAAGATGTAGACTGAAAGATGATAAACAATGCAAACTTGCGCTTGGAATAAGGAAAGCTTTTTACTAATTCAAAAGTTTCTTAATTAGGAGAACTTGTTAACAGAACTACTTTTATGAGCTTTAGAAATAGAAAGGAACCATTGTATACAGTACAGATAGAAACGATTTACAAATAAAATTTTCAAAAATACGAACTTTTTTCCTAATCTTTTAAGACAAAATATGTATTTGTCGCGTACTAACACACGTAAATTAAGTAAGGAAGATAAAAACTTACATGTTTATCTCTGAACATTAGAAGAATTACAGTTAGATTTAATGAAAATCCAAAAAATCCTATTAAAAGTAAGACAAACGCCGATGCATTATATGTGCTTTCAGACATCAACAAGTCTTGATCTTCAACGTGCTTACTGTTTATAACAGTCGTAGAATAAGTTTCGTTATTTGTTATTATCAATTCCCTCATAACGAGGGAATCAAAACTTTTACAACTTTTTAATTATAAAGAACACTTATTAAAAGTATATATATATATTCCACTTTCGACAAAATCGTTATGTGTGATTAACTTCATTAGTTCGTTCCAAATTTGTTGAACACGATTTCGCGCATTTTGGGAGATAGACTAGGTCAAGGGTGAAACTTTCGGAGGGAACAGATTGTACTGGATATCAAGAGGAACAGCTATGTATTAAAACGAATGAATTGTGCCAATCGTCTCCAAGTTCACTGAGTCGACTCAGAAGGTCAAACTTCAGGATAATCGCGCATTTTTAAGTCTTAATACCGAAAGATGCTGTTCGCATTTCATCACTTAATTTGTTTGATGGACTTAACCGATTAAAAGTTACTTAATATCAAAACAAATTTGTTGGTTTTTCTGTCAGCTTCATTTTTGTTTTTTTTTGTTAAATTCTTAATGGCCTAAGTCAGCACTATAAGATACGCGTGCTCTTAGTCGTTAAGGACTTCTGTGGAAAATTATCAAGGACTATAATTAGATCTAAATCAAATTTGTATGGAGTATGCATTTTTGAAACGAAAACATCATTCAAACAGATAGAGCAAGCAGAGGAATTGGGAATTTTTTCGGATACAAAATAGGATCGATAACGTTTATTGCGTTCTAATGAAAACTATTTTTATTCACGATTCCATAATACTGTGTACAATGTTTGTTCAATGTCGATACGTATTTAATATTCATTAGAATAATAACACAAAGGGAATCGAATGCTACAGATAATAATCCAAATGCATATTCACTCCATACCGGTCGTAACTGAGGTACTATTACTTTAGATGCCCATAAGGAGAAATGTGAAAAATACGAATAATGGTTTCCTTTTGACGTAACAGTTAACTACAAAAGGTATCTACATAATACACTGTTGTCACTGAAACAAACTTTAAAATACCTGCAAAAAGTTTAAATTAAAGAAAAGCATGTACCCTCAACTTGATTACAGTAATTTCGGGCGTGCCTTTTCCTGGAATATAAATTACGCGGGAAGTAACCGTAGAAATACGTAATTGTTATTGTTTCTCCAAAGCTTAGAAATTTCAGCATTTTATACGGCCCTCACAGGTCAATACAAGCATAATAAGGAAGCCAGATTTAACTAAACACGGTCTTGGAGAACTAAAGCGATTGTAGATATAGAAAAGTATGGAAAAGAATTACCGAAACGATTTGGAATGTGAAAGTAAGATACCTTGAGAAATTAACAGAGTGGATACAATTACAGGTATTGTATTTAATGAACAAACGCGACTGTTCCTTTTTTCGGTACTCATTCCCTACTCCCTACTCTTTCCCTACAAGGGGAGAATAATCTTAGAAAAATTACCATGCTCGTCACTTTAAAGTGGATGCAAGAAATATTAAAAAACTTAATATTAGTACAATACAATATTAGGAGAACTTTTATAAACTTTACTAGAAATCATAGCAATTTTTACTGTGCTAGCATGGTTAGTTTTCCATTATCAGTCAAGACACTCAGAGTATGAGACAGCATGGTAATTTTCGCAAGATTTTTATCTCCGTGTAAGAAAGTTTACTTCATTGTGTAAATATTGTATTTAATTAAAGGTGAACAGAATATTTTAACTTTAAATAAATTAGCAATTACACAAATGTAATTGCAATTCTCCGTGAACAATCCATACCACTTTTGTGCAAGAAAGAACATCAACTCTGCAATCAATCACCTTAATATATAAATATGTTATATAATGTTTCACATACTGCAAAAATTATGTAGTTAATTCTTATAAGCCAATTAAAAGTTATGTAGCGCAAAATCCAAAATCAAAGCATGAGAGAGGAATCGTCAAAGCTCACATAATGTCAGAGACTAAGGTTGGGAAATTGGTACTAATTTGAATTAAAATTCCCTCGACCATTGCTGGTCAAGGCAGGACCACGGTTAAAGGTCATGAAACCTAAGGTTATAGCCCTCAAAACATCGTCAAGNGGCTGAAGAAAAGGCCGAAAAGAAGACCGCAAAACGCGGTGTCTTTGGTGAAGGCATTGGCTCCGATTTTGGTGACTCTGGGCACGACTTTGGTGCATCACAGACTTCTGGTGACCATGGCTCGTTTGGTGATGATTTCGGTGGTGATATCGGAGGTGGAAGTTATGGTCATGGTTTAGAAGGTGGAGCTGGTTTTGGTCATGGCCTTGCAGCTGGATTTGGTGAAACAGGAGGCAAAATTCCTTTGGGGTCTTCTGTACAAAAGCACATTACCATCACCAAAAAGATCGGAATACCCTATCCAAAACCATATCCTGTAAAAGTAACTAAGAATATACCTGTTCCAATACCACACCCTGTACCAGTTCCAGTTGATAAGCCTTACCCTGTCAGGGTTCCAAAACCATACCCAGTTCATGTCGACAAGCCTTACCCTGTCATTGTCCACAAGAATGTACCAGTTCCAGTGAAATATCCAGTTAAAGTACCTGTCCCACACCCTGTTCCTGTCAAGGTGCCTAAACCTTATCCAGTTCCAGTTCCAAAGCCTGTGCCTGTACCTGTTCCAGAAGTGAACATTGTCAAGAAGACCATTCCAGTTTTCATTAATGGTGGAGGTCATGAATCTTCCTTTGGAGGTTCGTCTTCTTTCGGAGGACATGACTTCTCTGGTGGATCAGGATTATCTTACGGAGGACATGGTTTGGGAGGAGGCTTGGAAAGTGGATATGGATCGGACTGGAAGCACTAATATTTGCACCCTAACCTGAACTGAACATTCGTTTTCTTATATACAATTTATTGTTATTTCCTTGTAATTTAATTTTCTTGTTCCTATATGTGTATATTATTTTCTTAATATAAATCGTAAGAACCTAATTCGGTTTCATTCCAATTACAAAAGAAATAATTTAAAAGTTTTCCAGACAAATTGTGCCACACAGTTGCTTGCCAAAGTAGACATTTTAATTTCCGTAATTGCTTCATCAGAAAAAAAAGTTTATAATTTGGAATAAGCGTAGAGTTTTAAATATTAAATGGAAGTTCGATTTCAAAAGTGTAGGCTGGCTATTGACTTTAATTTAGAAATATTATTAACTAGCTAAACAAAGATTTTGTTAACAAATTTCATTTTTCCACGGATTTT
>NW_020439003.1:1176723-1185817 GCF_000699045.2 Agrilus planipennis | reverse complement strand
TATTTCACATTAAAATTTATATATTTATAAATCAGTAGAACAAACACCGTCTAGAACTTTAGAGGTAGTAACTTTTAATTCGATAATTTCATGACAATTTTGCAAAGATGTGGAAGAAATTTGGGTTCCTTTTGTAGGTGATTCTGTTCGATGTTTCAAAGATAAAACCTTACCATTTTCATTTCTTGAAGTACTTTTGCTTACATTTGAAAAACCAAACATTTTGTAAATTGAATATCGAAACTAAAACAAAAGCTCCCCTGTATAAAGATTGAAGAAATCTTTAGCATTTTTTCAAAAATTTGTAATTGTTTATTCAGTTAAATATATCTACTAATGGAAGCAATAATAGACAAAAAAAATATGAATTTAATTCTATATCGTTTATTGGTTACAAGTAGACCTACCTGAGTATTCAAACCGATATAAATGATGGGATTATAGCAAATACTGCTTTTAGCTACAAGAGAAGGTATTACAGCTATAGAGGGGCTTATTTCGGTAACGTTGCCGAATTGAATAATGAGAGCTAAGGTTGCATATGGACTCCAAGCAAACAAAAAAGCCAAAATCATTAACAGAGCCATCGTTGAAACTCTGCATTCTGCTCTACTAACTTTTCCCGTATTCCTTGCTTTCTGAAAATTTAGTTTTTTGTGTTCACTTTTACTTAATAGAGCATTTAGAGGGGGACTTTTTACGAAATTATTCATGCAACGTGCATTAATTGTATATTGTAATTTATTAATGTTATTTCGATTATAACATTCTTTTAATTTCGATATATTTTGGACTAAAAATGCGATTTCTATAACTTTATTTTGGGGGGTATTACCTTTCTTACTGTTACCAATATCTTCAGGTAACTGTAAATAATAATAGTAACCGGTAGTGCTAGTCCAAAGAAAAAAAGAAAGAGAATGTAAGATGTAGCTCCCATTGATCTTTCTCCCCAATTCACTGAGCAACTGAAAAAAAATGCTATCATTAATTTGAATCAAGAAAGGGCACAGAAGTGTAAGTGCATTCACATTCAGTTTCAGATTTTTATCGTCTTTAAGAGACTAGTAAAGTTTAATTTATATATTTAATGTTGACGGATATTGCAGTTTATAAGAAGTTCAGTTCCCGATTACTACTTTCAAAATTTAATAAGAAAATAATTATTATCAATTATATGCTTTTCAAAGCAGATAAGTTATAAATAAATTAAATTCTCCATATTTTTATATTTTACTTAAGGATGTTTGGGAGGTATGTCAAAATGCTACGAGACAAATAAAAATTTGGAAGAGCGTTCCTCATTCAATTCTAAAACTCCTGTAAAAATTACAAATCGATTCACTAAACCGTTAAAAAGTTATTGAAATTTTAAAAAATTGTAATTTTACACGTCATTTTATGGAGATTCGTTAACCGAACAGATTAAATTTATTTTTATTAACAGAAAAAAAGCTACCAGAAATTTCAAACTTTTATAATAAGTAACTTGAACTCTGGAGAATCACTTTAGCGTAAGGTTATTCAAATTCACTAAATGGTTATCGAGGAAAAAATGAAAAATTAGCTGAAAATCTCGTTTTTACTTGATAATATAATGATAATATTTATAATTGTCTGAAATAAATGCAATTTTAAAGTTTTAATTATTATTTAAACATATTAAAAAGTTTTACGCTCATTATTAATAGAGATTGAAACTAAATATTTTTTTGTTTCGAAGTTGAAATCAAGGCATATTCACTGCCAAAAGTCAGTTAAAAATTTTCCATATTATTCGTTATTTCTTATTTTATTCAAAGTTTTTGGTCAAATTCCAAATTTTCTCTCAAACCGTATACTTTTTTTAGTATAGATAGTATTTATTTACCTCATGATATGCTGCAAAACCTATCTAACCACGAATTTCTAATTTTATGTACTCTTGTCTCCGATTGTACCTCCCAAACATCCTTAATGATTTATTCAGTTGTAGAATTACGCAAAAGTGGTGTATCTACTGTAGTGAGCATATTTTATACAGCAGCATTTACTTTTGAACTTTCTCTGTGATAAACAAACTTTTTAATTTCAGTGAAAACAAAACATTTATCAACGGCACAACTTTTATCCATCTATTTTACTCATTGTTAACGAAAGGAAGTAGTAAATTGAAGGAAAATATTATTGTGTATATTATAGATTTATAGCAATAAACAAAACTTCTGCCAAAAAAATACTTTCTAAATATTTCTAGCAACAATATTTGCAAAACCTCATTCTGCAGGAAATATTAACTCAGATCATCACTTGCCAACAATTTCTATTCAAGATCCTAGAATCACATCATTTGACCCAAATTGAAATCAAGTCGAAAATAGTAACAAAACAAACATAAGCACTTCTGATTATAAATTTAGTATCAATAATTACGTTTTATCATAACAATATCAAAATGATCTGTAGTATTCACTTCCTTATTGCGTTCTATTCTAATTAAGACGAAAAGAATAATATGTGTACCTAATATTGGCTGCCTCATTAACGTATTCACTCCATCCAAGTAAAGGTGGAACCGTCATCACGAATGATAAAATCCATGCAATTCCTATCATCGTCACAGCCGTACTAATTTCTAGCGGTTTTTTTCGAAATGGCCCAGTTATCATCGTGTATCTTTCAAATGCCAAAATTGTTAGAGTTAAAATGGACGTGATACCTGCAGTTAATTGACAATATTTACATTGTAGTCAATTATACTTATACAAGAGTAGCAAAGAAACATGAGAAAAGAAACGATAATTATGTGAAGTAATACGTATTAATTAAATTTGAACCGACGCCAACGGGCATGCAAGCCATGGACCACAAAGGACAAGAGAAAGCAACTAGAATTCAACAACGCTAAAACCTGAAGAACGGAACCGGAAAACCTCCAGGCGGATTTCAGACTTAATTGAGTTAATATCCTCTGAATAATGTAGTTAAACTGAACAATAATTATCAGTGCAAAAAATAGCAACAGTCAGTCCTTTGTCTTTAGTCCTAGCGAATGAGTGCTTTAAATTACGCTGTTTCATTTATGACTATTTTTTATTTATTACATCGCATGAAATTCTATTACATAGTTCATTCTCAAAATTGAAAAATTTTTTGATTAACCTTTTTTCATTAAAGTAGATATGTACACATAAAAAATAAGTGGTGTAAGAAAATTTCAGCTCGAAATATCAAGAATTTTGAAAATTTTGAACCACCTTCAAATATCAAATATATGTAATTTCTAACCCTCATTATAATGAAATACTGAGAGATTGATTACTTTTCTATAACAAAAAAAAATTTTTGATAAAAAACAAAAATATTTATTCACTATTTTCTTAATGTTAAAAGTTCATATGCAGCATCTAAAAAACGTCTTATATTTATTTTTTGAGAGCTTTATTTATAATATCGGCTGGCGCCACGTTCGTGTGTTTGCCTTAGTAGTATACAGGTAAGGCAAAATGTTCACCAGACACAGAAATTGCACATTTCTTTGTCGGCATTTATTCTTATTCTGTTGATATCTTTTGAACTAGGCGTAACAACCCTTAAAAGCTTTAAATTGATATGTTACTTTATTACTTATATGAAAAGATGGTATTCGTACAAATTTTTCTCTACACGAAGATAAATAAATTTTTATGGCAAAGCAAAAATTACAATTTTCTTTTGTAAATGAGTAAATTTGCTGTAGAAATAGTAGAATTTATTAGGTAATTTGCAATCATCTCAATTTTGAGATTTTTGGGTCCAAATTGTAATTTTTATTATTTTCGCTTACGAAGCAACGGGCTAGTGGGGTAAATTGTAAATATCGCTTTAATATTTAGGTAAATTTTCCTTTTTCATTTTCTCCATGTACCACTCGCATTTTTCAAAAGATGATGCCACCCTTTAATGATCTCGTGTAATAGAATATCCTTATGTTCGGTTCCCAATTCGCTACTAGTGTATACATATAATAGTAAAAAGGAAAAAGAAATTTTCGTATACATTCAGAGGAAGAGTATTATAAATGTAGCTACACGAACTGGAACAACAGCAAATTGTTGATGGCTTTATACATTTTTTTTGAAACATTTTTGCCTTTTATTACACCTCGTTACAAAGATTATAAAGCATCAATTTTCTGTTCAACTAATTGAAAAAACAAGAGTAAAAATCTGTTTTGTCTTAAAATCTCATGTTCCAATGCTTAGTTTAGGTACGATCACATATTAGAAATGTTACATAAGTGAATTGAATTAACATTTTAGTTTATTTTGAATTGATTTATTAAATTAAAACTTTAATATTATAAAAATTCACTTACCAAGCCATGCCATAAAAAATCCATATATTTGGCACATTACAGAACCAAAGATCCATCTGTGATACAAAGCAGAAATAAAAGTCCATGGATTTCCTAAAATTGATACCAAAAAGTCTCCGAATACCAAGTTGAACAAAATTACATTCAGGGGAGTCCATAACTGAAACAATATAAATATTTTATTTTAAAACGATTTCAGTTCCTTTGTATCAATTTTTGAGATAAACAGAAACGAATTAAATAAAAAACATTAAATATCTACTAATACCAAGGATTTCACAAGAATGTAATTGTATCAGATGCGATTCACGTAATTAGAAAAAGCAAAATGTTGTTAAGGAACATTCAATTTATTTCAACATATACATTAAATATTTACAGATTGCTCAACTACTTAATATGATTGTAAGGGTTTATTCAACGGAGATCCAATTTGTGTCAAACATGAAACGAAAAAAGCTACACTTGACGTTAAAAGTCGACCTTTAGTCATTTCTCAATAACTATCAAATCCATTAATTTATTAGAAAGGACACTTTTAATTAAAAATGATAATCATAATGAAAATAATGGATCAGTGATCTTAGTGATAACCTACTTTTTGTAACTTACAAATTCCAAGCAATATTACCACATAAAAATGGAGGCACTTGTCTTATTAATTTATATTTACCCCAAACAGACAATTATCTTACTTATTCCTTCCCATTCTATTCTTGGAGCTAACAAATGACAACCCCCAGGACTCTGCTCAACAAACAATTTTTTATTCTCGCGCTTTTGTTCGAATGCAGAAAAGTAAATTTTAATATCTCCTACGAGAGGACTTATCAAATTCATCTTTCCATTATGGAATTGTATTTACCATTCTACTGGAAAGATTAAATAAAAGATCCGATGTTTTGAACCATACAAAAAACTATTGTGTTTGTTTATAGGTAATTAAGATTCATCAAGAAGAGGTTCGCTCAAACTTTTAATTACGATAAGCAATTATAGTAATTAAACGTTAAAATATATGTATCTGTATAAAAAGAAATTTCGAGTTTAATCAATCTTCCGTTTGTAAAATAATAGACACAGTTGGTTCAAAATAATGTCAAATGATCACAAAATCCTTTACTAAATGTAATTTCAAAAATGTATAACAAATAGCCATGTGTGTAGGTGTTTAAGTACCTGATACAAGCGGTTATTATCATTTACTATAAAATGGAAATTATTGTTCCATGCGTGTTAATATAATATATATGTACTGTCAACCGTGAAATTACAAGGCCGTAATTTAATGCAAAATGGGCAGATAAAATTGAATTGAATTATTGTAACAATGAAATGCACAACGACTCTACAACGACAAAAAAGGACATAATGTACGAATTGTAATGAATAGGTATTATTTAAATATTAATTATGAGCAAAAGGAAATTATCTATATGGCACCCTATAATGGGAATACCAAAAGTAATTGAACAAACTAGTCGTAATTTTTGATAAAAATATAATTCAGTTACTGAAATCGTATTTTTTCTTCATTTAAAACACTAATAAAGAAACTGCACTGATAGATGCTGTTTTTGGCTCATATTGAACTCTGAAAGAAAATATTATTCAAAAGCTAAACTTAGTACTTTTTTGAATACTTCAAGATATACCTATAATCCTTACTCGTGGTTCACTACGTAAAATATATAAAAATTTTAATTAATGTATTCGATTCTTCAAACGGCATATCTTACTTTATCTGCAAGCTCGATTAAGAAATAATTGTATAGAAAAAAAGCTTTAACTTTACATTAGAAGAAGTTTTTAATTAAATTAAATTGCAATCAAAATTCAATATTTTTTTAGAGAACTATCTATAAGTGTCACCGTGATAATCATTTTGAGAAGCCTATGCTTTCCATTGCATAACAAGCGCAGTGGCGAAAATTAAATTGGAATCGGTTGTATGAACTCGGGAAGAAGATGTAGACTGAAAGATGATAAACAATGCAAACTTGCGCTTGGAATAAGGAAAGCTTTTTACTAATTCAAAAGTTTCTTAATTAGGAGAACTTGTTAACAGAACTACTTTTATGAGCTTTAGAAATAGAAAGGAACCATTGTATACAGTACAGATAGAAACGATTTACAAATAAAATTTTCAAAAATACGAACTTTTTTCCTAATCTTTTAAGACAAAATATGTATTTGTCGCGTACTAACACACGTAAATTAAGTAAGGAAGATAAAAACTTACATGTTTATCTCTGAACATTAGAAGAATTACAGTTAGATTTAATGAAAATCCAAAAAATCCTATTAAAAGTAAGACAAACGCCGATGCATTATATGTGCTTTCAGACATCAACAAGTCTTGATCTTCAACGTGCTTACTGTTTATAACAGTCGTAGAATAAGTTTCGTTATTTGTTATTATCAATTCCCTCATAACGAGGGAATCAAAACTTTTACAACTTTTTAATTATAAAGAACACTTATTAAAAGTATATATATATTCCACTTTCGACAAAATCGTTATGTGTGATTAACTTCATTAGTTCGTTCCAAATTTGTTGAACACGATTTCGCGCATTTTGGGAGATAGACTAGGTCAAGGGTGAAACTGTCGGAAGGAACAGATTGTACTGGATATCAAGAGGAACAGCTATGTATTAAAACGAATGAATTGTGCCAATCGTCTCCAAGTTCACTGAGTCGACTCAGAAGGTCAAACTTCAGGATAATCGCGCATTTTTAAGTCTTAATACCGAAAGATGCTGTTCGCATTTCATCACTTAATTTGTTTGATGGACTTAACCGATTAAAAGTTACTTAATATCAAAACAAATTTGTTGGTTTTTCTGTCAGCTTCATTTTTGTTTTTTTTTGTTAAATTCTTAATGGCCTAAGTCAGCACTATAAGATACGCGTGCTCTTAGTCGTTAAGGACTTCTGTGGAAAATTATCAAGGACTATAATTAGATCTAAATCAAATTTGTATGGAGTATGCATTTTTGAAACGAAAAAATCATTCAAACAGATAGAGCAAGCAGAGGAATTGGGAATTTTTTCGGATACAAAATAGGATCGATAACGTTTATTGCGTTCTAATGAAAACTATTTTTATTCACGATTCCATAATACTGTGTACAATGTTTGTTCAATGTCGATACGTATTTAATATTCATTAGAATAATAACACAAAGGGAATCGAATGCTACAGATAATAATCCAAATGCATATTCACTCCATACCGGTCGTAACTGAGGTACTATTACTTTAGATGCCCATAAGGAGAAATGTGAAAAATACGAATAATGGTTTCCTTTTGACGTAACAGTTAACTACAAAAGGTATCTACATAATACACTGTTGTCACTGAAACAAACTTTAAAATACCTGCAAAAAGTTTAAATTAAAGAAAAGCATGTACCCTCAACTTGATTACAGTAATTTCGGGCGTGCCTTTTCCTGGAATATAAATTACGCGGGAAGTAACCGTAGAAATACGTAATTGTTATTGTTTCTCCAAAGCTTAGAAATTTCAGCATTTTATACGGCCCTCACAGGTCAATACAAGCATAATAAGGAAGCCAGATTTAACTAAACACGGTCTTGGAGAACTAAAGCGATTGTAGATATAGAAAAGTATGGAAAAGAATTACCGAAACGATTTGGAATGTGAAAGTAAGATACCTTGAGAAATTAACAGAGTGGATACAATTACAGGTATTGTATTTAATGAACAAACGCGACTGTTCCTTTTTTCGGTACTCATTCCCTACTCCCTACCCTTTCCCTACAAGGGGAGAATAATCTTAGAAAAATTACCATGCTCGTCACTTTAAAGTGGATGCAAGAAATATTAACAAACTTAATATTAGTACAATACAATATTAGGAGAACTTTTATAAACTTTACTAGAAATCATAGCAATTTTTACTGTGCTAGCATGGTTAGTTTTCCATTATCAGTCAAGACACTCAGAGTATGAGACAGCATGGTAATTTTCGCAAGATTTTTATCTCCGTGTAAGAAAGTTTACTTCATTGTGTAAATATTGTATTTAATTAAAGGTGAACAGAATATTTTAACTTTAAATAAATTAGCAATTACACAAATGTAATTGCAATTCTCCGTGAACAATCCATACCACTTTTGTGCAAGAAAGAACATCAACTCTGCAATCAATCACCTTAATATATAAATATGTTATATAATGTTTCACATACTGCAAAAATTATGTAGTTAATTCTTATAAGCCAATTAAAAGTTATGTAGCGCAAAATCCAAAATCAAAGCATGAGAGAGGAATCGTCAAAGCTCACATAATGTCAGAGACTAAGGTTGGGAAATTGGTACTAATTTGAATTAAAATTCCCTCGACCATTGCTGGTCAAGGCAGGACCACGGTTAAAGGTCATGAAACCTAAGGTTATAGCCCTCAAAACATCGTCAAGTTGTCAAATTTTGGTCCTACGATGCCTGAAAAAGAATGACGGCTTTGATTTTAGACTTTTGAAACCCAAAATAAAAGCTCTGGGAGCAGCGTCACAGCTGGTATAGTCAGCGACAAAGGATGGCAAATTGGTACTAACTTGATTGAGTTTTCCTCGACCATTGCTGGTCCAAATAATTGTAATTAATAAATCAGCTGTTAGTAATTACTTATAAGGGTTGAAAATAAATTTCTAGTTTTCATTATATATTCGATAAAGGTTTATTTATTCTCTCTGGCAAAACAAAAAATACAAATTTATAAAAATGCCAACA